>NW_009951969.1:0-459 GCF_000747805.2 Chaetura pelagica | reverse complement strand
GTTTTGGGGCACTTTGGTCAGTTTTGGGGCAGTTTGGGCTGTTTTGGGCCCATTTTGGGGCAGTTTGGGACCATTTTGGGCCCAGTTTGGGCAGTTTTGGGGCAGTTTGGGTAGTTTTGTGCCCGTTTTGGGGCCGTTTGGCCCCGTTTTGGGGCAGTTTGGGCAGTTTTTGGCCCCTCCCCAGGTCTGTGCCCTCAGGGTCACTCGCGGCGCCCGGAGCCGCATCCTCAGGGCGGGGGGGTCGGTCCTGACCTTTGACCAACTGGCCATGGCCACCCCCAAGGGCAAGGGGACCGTCCGCGGTTCTGGGGCAGTTTTGGGGGCGTTTGGGCCCGTTTTGGGGCAGTTTGGGCAGTTTTGGGCCCGTTTTGGGGCAGCTTGGGCCTGTTTCAGGGCAGTTTGGGCAGTTTTGAGCAGTTTTGTGCAATTTTGGGCAGTTTTGGGCCCGTTTTGGGGCAG
>NW_009951968.1:402619-404894 GCF_000747805.2 Chaetura pelagica | reverse complement strand
CTGGGATTCTATGATCCTGTGATTCTGTGATGTTTCAGACAAGGTGAGAGCACTGCAGTGCTTTCAGCTCCAGAGAACTTGTTGCAGTGGCAGCAGCACTATTTAGTTTTCTGAAGGGGTCACAACACCTGCCAAGATGACAGCACCTGGTGGGCCAGCAGCAAGGTCCAGAGCTGCTCCTCTGCAACCCTAGTGCATGGTTGTGCTGGGAGGACAGGGGGGGAAAAAGGGACTGGGGGAAACAGCAGGTAGCCAGAGCCCAGGATTCATGAGACAAAGGTGAACATGAAGCTACCTTTGCCTATTCCTGAAAGGGAGGCACCATCTTCACCTTGTGAGCCTGCTCTGTGGGGGCAAAAGGGACCCACTGCTCATCCCATGGAGCCTGCCCAGTCACTCCTCATCCTCGGGCAGAGATGACATTTGCCCAGGGCTGGCAAAGATGGTGCAGGGCCCAGCAGGTCCCTCCTGGGGCAGATGTAACCCCTTGGACTCCCTGTGTGCCCATCACTAAACTGGACCCTCCATCTCCCTCCAACAACTTCAACAAGCACCAGCCCAATTCCCAGATGCATCCTGGTGTTTCTGCTTCTAGACCCCATCCAGGCACCATTCCAGGCTTCCCAGGAAAACCTCAGCTAGCTCATCTCTGGCTGCTGTGCATGTGGGTTCAGAAAAAAAGACAGTGACCATGGCACAGAGTAAGAGAACCTGCTCTCTGTGAGCTGGGACTGTGAGCCCAGCCCTGTGGAGGCAGGAGCAGCTTCTCCCACCTCCCACCCAAATTCCTCTCCTTTCATTCCTTTTTTTCTCCAGTTCAATGACCACCAGCCTTTGTCTCGTGGTCTGGCAGAGCCTGGTGCCACACACACCAGGAAGACAAAGAAATACACTGGCTTTTCTCCCTGAGCCTGCTATGAAGAGCCCACATTGTGTTTTTTGACTGGGGAGAGGGGGACAAGCAGAGGGCTGAAGTGTTTTGCTCAGCCTTGGGCTCTATAAAACCCTCTGTTTCTTTAAATGCATCAAAGTTCTGGCAGGGCAGCTGTGACCCTGAGCCCCCAAGGTTGTACTCTCCTGTTCAAAGCTCAGGACCATGAATGTTAAAGTAATGGAAGCAGCTCTTTGGGCAGCAGTAATAGCAGAGCCAGCTCCCAGCCCCACACCCCTGCCCAGAGCTCCTCAATTTCCACAGGCCAGGTCAGGGGTGACCCAGACCAGGAGAGAAGTGTCTGGTAGGGTATGAGGGTCAGGGAAATTACCTGGAGCTGCCCTTTAGCAGAGATAGGAAAGGGCCAAGGTTTCTGGTGTTCACACCTGATCCTGCTGCTCCTTCCCACCCTCCCTATTAGCCAGAACAGCAGATTATTCCAGATCATTCCCTGTAAAACAGAGGTCAGAATGATGTGGCATGAAATGGGCAGTAAGAATGAGAAGGAAAGAGAATCTCAGGACTGTTCAGGTGTTCATCTGCCAAATGCTAATTGTTCTGTGCCATTTAAAAATGAAAGACTTTGAAGAAAGACATCAGAAAACCATTCAATGAAGCCAAGCTAGGACCTTGTCTCTGGAGAGAAATGGTGTGCTCTGATGTATTTCTTGGCTAATATCTGAGCTAAGAGACCTACCAGATCAGATTGAGATGAAAGGAGGAGGAAAATGCTCTTTCTGTCCTGCTGACAGAGCCCCATTTCAAGCCAGCTCTTAAGTGAATACCAATATCCTTGGAAAACAGCATTCAGCAACATTTCTGACATATCTCCACGCTAGAAATGCTGCTGCCTAAAAGCCTCCATCCCTGCCAGCCCAAGAGGAACTGCCCATGCTCATACCCTGACCCCTCTGGGCTCTCAGTCGTGGCTACTGCCAACTTCTTCATGGTGACAGTGGTGACCTGTTCTGAGTTGCACTGAGTCTGCAACTCCACAAAAGCCTAGGACACAGAGCTGTGATTGATCCTGTGCTGCAGGGAAAAAGGCACAGGCTGGGAACATGCCACGTCAGCAGAAGGAAACAGCTTCAACTTGGGCACATCTCATTCCTTGGGAAACACCTCAGCCAGGCAACGAAGCAGTGAAAACCTGTTTTCTTCAGCCTGTTCTCTGTGTTGATCACCCCCCCCCCTCCCACACACACACACACTGTGCCCCCAGAAGCAGCACGAAGGAAAGCTGCTGTTTGCCCTCTGCTCCCTTCTAGCTCCCCCTCTCCCTGCTGGGCTGCCCACCAGCCCCACCGAGCCCCCCTCCCCTGGCCACCAGCCTGCAGGGGGGGG
>NW_009951968.1:400477-402318 GCF_000747805.2 Chaetura pelagica | reverse complement strand
CGGGGGGGATGTCGGGGGGATGCGGGGCTGCTGCCACGGGGGGGCTGGCACAGGGGACACCATCGTAGCTGTGCCTCTCGGATCCCGCGGGAAGCTGGGACGCTCCTCAGCCTCCGGGGTGCAAAGGGCTGCCCGGCTGCTGGCAAGGGGAGCTTCAGGGATGTTTCCTACCTGACTGGGAAGAGTCTTGCAGCTTGGAGATGGATGGCAGGGTGGGGGAGGGTGTCAGTTGGTGAGTCAGGCTGCGGGGTGAGAAGGGCAAGAAGGAGGACCCGGGTAACTATAGACCGGTCAGCCTCACCTCCATCCCTGGAAAGGTGATGGAACAACTTGTTCTTGTGACTATCTCCAGGCACATCAAGGACATGGGGGTCATCAAGAGCAGTCAGCATGGTTTTATCAAGGGTAAATCATGTTTGACTAACCTCATAGCCTTCTATGAGGAAATTACTAGGTGGATAGATGATGGTAGAGCGGTAGATGTGGTTTATCTTGATTTCAGTAAAGCATTTGACACCGTCTCCCACAGCATCCTTGTGGATAAGTTGATCAGGTATGGGTTTGGTGACCAGGAAGTGAGGTGGATTAGGAACTGGTTGAAAGGAAGGAGTCAGAGAGTTGTAGTCAATGGGGTAGAATCTGGTTGGAGGTGTGTTACTAGTGGAGTCCCACAAGGGTCGGTGCTGGGACCGGTGTTGTTCAACATCTTCATCAACGACCTGGATGAGGGTATAGAATGTACCCTCAGCAAGTTTGCTGATGACACTAAGCTGGGAGGAGTGGCTGACACACCAGAAGGCTGTGCTGCCATTCAGAGAGACTTAGATAGGTTGGAGAGTTGGGCGGGGAGAAACATGATGAAATTCAACAAGGGGAAGTGCAGAGTTTTACATTTGGGGAAGAACAACACCATGTCCCAGTACAGGTTGGGGGCTGAACTGCTGGAGAGTAGTGTAGGTGAAAGAGACCTGGGGGTCCTGGTAGACAGGAGGATGACCATGAGCCAGCAATGTGCCCTTGTGGCCAAGAAGGCCAATGGCATCCTGGGGTGCATTAGAAAGGGTGTGGTTAGTAGGTCAAGAGAGGTTCTCCTCCCCCTCTATTCTGCATTGGTGAGGCCACATCTGGAGTATTGTGTCCAGTTCTGGGCCCCTCAGTTCAAAAAGGACAGGGAACTGCTCGAAAGAGTCCAGCGCAGAGCTACGAAGATGATTAGGGGAGTGGAACATCTCCCTTATGAGGAAAGGCTGAGGGAGCTGGGTCTCTTTAGCTTGGAGAAAAGGAGACTGAGGGGTGACCTCATCAATGTTTACAAATATGTAAGGGGTGAGTGTCAGGGGGACGGAGTTAGGCTTTTCTCGGTGATGACCAGTGATAGGACAAGGGGTAATGGGTGTAAATTGGAGCATAGGAGGTTCAAGGTGAATATCCGAAAAAATTTTTTTACTGTGAGAGTGACAGAGCACTGGAACAGACTGCCCAGGGAGGTTGTGGAGTCTCCCTCACTGGAGACATTCAAAACCCACCTGGATGAGTTCCTGTGTGATGTACTCTAGGTGACCCTGCTCTGGCAGGGGGGTTGGACTAGATGATCTCTCGAGGTCCCTTCCAGCCCCTAAGATTCTATGATTCTATGATTCTATGATTCGGTGCCACCGGTGGTGAGACAGGAGCCTGCAGGGCAGGAGACACTTATCTGCGGGATGCAAACAAGTTGAGTGCCAGACAACAAGGCAGACAACAAACAGACAACCCTCCCTCAATGTCATTGCATTCAGTAGCTTTTGGGAAGGTGGTTTATCTTATCTCCCTCTTTGATCCGTCCCTCTGCTTGTTCTGTT
>NW_009951968.1:399156-400464 GCF_000747805.2 Chaetura pelagica | reverse complement strand
AATCCCAGTTCACATCCCCGAGTGTCATCAGATCAAGTGCAGGAGGGAAGTTAGAGGAGACGTGCTTATCTTGTCCTGCTGGCACCCAGCAAAGCTGGGGCCTGCCCCTGGCTGCTCAGCTGAAAACAGGCCTACAGGCAAGAGCACCCGGTGACAACACAGGGCAGTAAAGCCTGTCTGAAGCTCCACCTGCAGAAATGAAAGCCCTGCCTACCCCTCTCCCAGAGCAAGGAGAGCAAAGCATTGGGTTAAGCAGCAGGAGCCAAAAAGCTGAAGTGACAACATGCTCCTGCTAGCCAGGTCCATGCACAGGGCAAGCAGGAGCATCTTGCTGGAAGCCACAAAGGCTTTCCAGCCTCTCCTCCTTTTCCCTCCACTGCTCTGCCCACACAGAGGTGCCAAACAGGTCCCAGGGGATGAGTCAGCTCCCAGCACCTGCCAGTCCATCCCAGGCACTCCTTGTGCTGTCACTGTCCTCTGTCCTGGAGGCACAGCCAGGGTCTCTTGGGATCTTCATGGCTGCAGCCAGGGCTGCTTTCCTGCAGCACGTTTGGGGCAGAGGGCCCAGCACTGCTGGCATGTGCTGGATCTCCAGGGTGGCTGCACTTGCCAAGAAAAAAAGGCACCAACTGGAGCTTGCCCAGACTAACCCACCCATTGCTCCTCCCCACCCCAGGGCCACGCTGTGACCATGTCTGAGCTGGAGAAGGCCATGATTGCCATCATTGATGCCTTCCACCAGTACTCAGGGAAGGAGGGAGACAAGCACAAGCTGAAGAAATCCGAGCTGAAGGAGCTCATGAACAACGAGCTGCCCCATTTCCTCGGTGTAAGTGCTGCCCTCCAGGCGTTGCCCTTCCAGGGTGCACAGCTGGGTGGGCTTGGGGAGTTCCCTCCCCCTGCCTCCCCCGGGGAGCAAAGGCAGAGAAAGGGGTTTGTTCACACAGCGGTGTGATCAAATGCTCCAGCTCTGCAGGAGCAGAAGGTGGCAGGAGAGCACCAGCCTGCACTGGGAAAGGGGGACAGTCTCTCCCCAAAGGGCTCAAGATGTCCCTTTCCAGTGGCACAGCCACGGCAGTGATTCCCACTTCAGCAAGGCTGAGGGTGCAGATGGTGCTGCAGGTGCAGGGTAGTGCCCCAACACAGACAGGAAACACCCACGAGCTGTTTGGGGTGTGCCTGAACAGGGATTCAGCCAGGAGAGGATGTGAGAAGTGGCAACATGTTACTGCCTGTGTCTCATTCTGATCCTAGACTCATAGAATCATTAAGGTTGGAAGGGACCCTAAAGATCATCAGGTTCCAACC
>NW_009951968.1:388616-398645 GCF_000747805.2 Chaetura pelagica | reverse complement strand
TGTGCCTGGGGTTGTGCTGACCCAGGTGCAGGACCCTGCACTTGGCCTTGTTGAACCTCATGAAGTTGGCATGAGCAAACCTCTCCAGCCTGTCAAGGTCCCTCTGGATGGATTCCTTCCCTCTAGGGTGTCAGCCACACCACCCAGCTTGGGATCATCAGCAAACTTGCTGAGGAGACACTCAATCCCACTGTCCATGTCTGCATCAAAGATGTTAAACAGCACTGGTTCCAATACTGACCCCTGAGGAGCACCAATTGTCACTTGTCTCTACTGGGACACTGAACCATTGACCACAACTCTCTGGGAGGGGCCATCCAGCCAATTTCTTATCCACCAAGTGGTCCATCTGTCAAATCCATGCCTTGTGAGTTTGCAGACCAGGATGTGGTGTGGGACAGTGTCAAAGGCCTTGCACAAATCCAGGTAGATGTCATCAGTTGCTCTGCCACCATCCACCACCTCTGTAGCCTTGTTCTAGAAGGCCACCCAATTGGTCAGGCATCACTTGCCCTTAGTGAAGCCATGTTGGCTGTCACCAGTCACCTCTTTATTTTCCATGTGCCTTAGCAGACTTTCCAGGAGGATCTGCTCCATGACCTTGCCAGGCACAGAGACTGACCAGCCTGTAGTTCCCTGGCTCTTCCTTCTTCCCCTTTTTAAAAAACAGGGGCTATGTTAGCAGGAACCTGACCTGACTGCCAGGACCTCTCAAACATGATGGACAGAGGCTCAGCAACTGCATCTGCCAGCTCCCTCAGGACCCATGGGTGAACCCCATCAAGTCCCACAGACTTTGTGCACCTTCAGGTTCTTTAGATGGTCACAAGCCTGTTCTTGTCCTACAGTGGGGGCTGCTTCATTCTCCCAGTCCCTGCTTTGACCTGCTGTGGCCTTTGTGCTGAGACTGGAGCCCTTGCCAGAGAAGGCTGAAGCAAAGCAGTCATTGAGGACCTCAGCCTCCTCAATTTCCTGTGTTGCTATCTAGCCTGTTTCCTCCAGGAGAGACCCTACATTCTCTTTGGGTGTCCTTTTCTCCCCAGCATACCTGCAGAAGCTTTTCTTATTGCTCTTAAGATCCTGGCCAGATTTAATTCCCTCTGGGATTTGGCTCTCCTCACCTGATCCCAGGCTGCTCAGACAACCTCTCTGTAATCCCCCCAGGATACCTGCCCTAGTTTCCACCCCCTATATGCTTCCTTCTTCAGATCCAGCTTTTCTAGGATCTGCTCCCCAGCTTTGGCTTCCTGTTTCTATCCTTTCAGGAGATCAAAGACCAGGAGACTGTGGACAAAGTCATGGAGGCCCTGGACAGCGACGGGGATGCAGAGTGTGACTTCCAGGAGTTTGTGGCCTTCATTGCAATGGTCACTGCTGCTTGCCATGAGTTCTTTGAGCATGAGTGAGCTGGTGGGGAGCAGGTGAGCTCACCTGGAGCTCTTCATGCTGGAGAGATGCAGAGCAGCACTGCTCCTCTGGGAACCAGACTGAGGGTGACTGGGGGCTCCCAGGAGCTAAGCTTGTGCTAGACTTAAGTTGCTTATTAAGTTCTGTGGCTTCGTGAACAAAAAACACCCACATGGCTCAGGAAAGGCTGCTGGCCAGTGCCCACCTGGCTGGATGTCATGTGTGAATGCCTTGTCTCAAGGTGCTTCCCTGCTGCTGCGTGCAAGGGACCTGCATGGGGCTGGAGGCAGGGGGATGCTGCAACCCAATCCTGCTTGCAGAGGGAAGGGGCACATGGAAGGGCTGAAGCACGAGGTGAAGCAGAGGAGCTACTTAGAGAGGCCTGGTTCTGAGCCCACTGGCCTGAACAGAATCGTTTCCGTTGATTCCTGTGGGCTCTGACCATCCTGTGCATGGTACTAACCCAGGCAGCACACCCCCTGCCCTGTCCCAGGAGCTCAGCACAGCCCCTGCCCTGTCCCAGGAGCTCAGACATTCTCTTTGGGTGTCCTTTTCTCCCCAGCATACCTGCAGAAGCTTTTCTTATTGCTCTTAAGATCCTGGCCAGATTTAATTCCCTCTGGGATTTGGCTCTCCTCACCTGATCCCAGGCTGCTCAGACAACCTCTCTGTAATCCCCCCAGGATACCTGCCCTAGTTTCCACCCCCTATATGCTTCCTTCTTCAGATCCAGCTTTTCTAGGATCTGCTCCCCAGCTTTGGCTTCCTGTTTCTATCCTTTCAGGAGATCAAAGACCAGGAGACTGTGGACAAAGTCATGGAGGCCCTGGACAGCGACGGGGATGCAGAGTGTGACTTCCAGGAGTTTGTGGCCTTCATTGCAATGGTCACTGCTGCTTGCCATGAGTTCTTTGAGCATGAGTGAGCTGGTGGGGAGCAGGTGAGCTCACCTGGAGCTCTTCATGCTGGAGAGATGCAGAGCAGCACTGCTCCTCCGGGAACCAGACTGAGGGTGACAGGGGGCTCCCAGGAGCTAAGCTTGTGCTAGACTTAAGTTGCTTATTAAGTTCTGTGGCTTCGTGAACAAAAAACACCCACATGGCTCAGGAAAGGCTGCTGGCCAGTGCCCACCTGGCTGGATGTCATGTGTGAATGCCTTGTCTCAAGGTGCTTCCCTGCTGCTGCGTGCAAGGGACCTGCATGGGGCTGGAGGCAGGGGGATGCTGCAACCCAATCCTGCTTGCAGAGGGAAGGGGCACATGGAAGGGCTGAAGCACGAGGTGAAGCAGAGGAGCTACTTAGAGAGGCCTGGTTCTGAGCCCACTGGCCTGAACAGAATCGTTTCCGTTGATTCCTGTGGGCTCTGACCATCCTGTGCATGGTACTAACCCAGGCAGCACAGCCTCTGCCCTGTCCCAGGAGCTCAGCACAGCCCCTGCCCTGTCCCAGGAGCTCAGCACAGCCCCTGCCCTGTCCCAGGAGCTCAGCACAGCCCCTGCACTGTCCCAGGAGCTCAGCACAGCCCCTGCACTGTCCCAGGAGCTCAGCACAGCCCCTGCACTGTCCCAGGAGCTCAGCACAGCCCCTGCACTGTCCCAGGAGCTCAGCACAGCCTCTGCCCTGTCCCAGGAGCTCAGCACAGCCCCTGCCCTGTCCCAGGAGCTCAGCACAGCCCCTGCCCTGTCCCAGGAGCTCAGCACAGCCCCTGCCCTGTCCCAGGAGCTCAGCACAGCCCCTGCCCTGTCCCAGGAGCTCAGCACAGCCCCTGCACTGGCCCAGGAGCTCAGCACAGCCCACACATTTTCTGGCAAACTGAAATGCCCTTGGCTTGAAAGGCAAAGCATAACCATCTAACAGTCCAGGCTCTTGTCTTGTTGATGAATCCTCCTGCTCTTCAGCAGCCCACAGACCTGGAAGTGAAAGTAACAGCTCCTGGGCTTGGATGTGCCTTGGCAAGGTCTCCAGGTTCAGCCAGTGGGATGGGGGGTCCACCCAGTGTGATGACAGTGCCCAAACGTGGACCAGGCACAGCTTCCAGAGTGTGGAAACAGCAAGAATAAAATGTTGTGTCGGTCTCTAAGCTGCAACTAGTCCCTGGTGAAAAATGAGTCCCTTTGTCTCAGGCTGTGTGTGCCTCCCTGGCTGCCCTGCACTGTCAGAGGGAAGGCTGGAGCTTCCTGTTGGGCACCAACCCTTCATCTCCTCCCTGCCAGCCCTGCTGGACAAACAGCTCAGGCCTGTCAGCATCACCGTGCAAGAAAACAGCAAGAAAAATCACTTACCGTCAAAAAAAAAAAACCCAGCAAACCCAAAATATGTTTTTTTTCCACAAATCCTCCACAAATCAAATGCAGACTTCTACACACCCCAGAAGAAACACTCCCAACCTCACTGAGTGGAGCAAAGCAATGGCACAAACACAGCCTGCAGCACTGGGCCATGGCTCCCATGTGCTCTGAGGCTGTGCTGGCACCAAAGGGTGCTCCTGCCTCCTGGCAGGATCCTGACATGGGAGCACACCTGCTCCCTCTGCACTTTCAGCTGGAAAACACATTTCAAGAGAAAGCAGCAGCTTTTCTGGGTGATCTGTGGGCTGAGGCTGTTCCCCTCACCAGATACTAAATCCAAAGGATGTGCCTTCCTCACTGCACTGCAAGAGGAGGGAATGAGAGTGTGGGTAGGTTTTCCATTCTGAAATGCTCTCCACACTGCATTTTACTGAGTACAAAGCCTGAGTTCATCCTGCATCCCCAACAGTGTGGGATTCCAAATGCAGGGGGAAAGCAGCTGACAGAGCAGGAAACTAGAAGAGCTTTTCAAACACTACAAAATAAAACGCCTCCAAAAACCACTAAGGGCCAACAGGCAACTGATCTTTAAAAGTCCACTTTTGTATTTTCTTCCCACTCCAATTTTGACTCTTGCACATGTAGGTGTTCCAGTTCACAAGCACAGGCACAACCACCACGGCACTGCCACCCACGTTTGGCAAAGAAAAATACCAGATACCAAGACAAACTGTTATTTTGCAGTGACCTTTGCAAACCAGGGTTTAAAGACTGGTAGGAAATTAGCAAACATTCCTCACTTCCATAAGAAAACCTCTATGTTTAGTTGAGAACAGCATTGTTTAAAAAAAAAAAAAAAGACTGGAGAAAAAGACTGGTGTTTATTATTCTGGTAACTTGTGTTGAAATCCAAAAAAGATGGAAATCTGCTCCTATAGCAACTGGCATAACTCAACTGGAAATAAAGCTCAGTGTGTCTAGTTCCTCCTAAACAAAACAACTGGTCACAAAAAAGCTACCTAAAGACTGTAGCAAAAATTTGTCATGACAAGAAACTCTGGCTTTGAAAAAAATCTCCTCTGAAATATCCGACCACGTAAATATTTAAAGTAAACATCAGTTTAGCAGTAAGAGTGACTATAACCAGCATCAGGTACATCCCAAATTGCCAACAGTTAGAGAATTACTCAGTGCCATTTTGTTGGCTGCAAATTAGTATAATCCTGCTCTGTCATGTACCAACCATGTCCATGTCCATGACCATGTCTGGCCCCACACACTGCAGCATTTCCCATGTGCAAGCTTCCAGAACACTCCTTTTTTGGCTTTAAAACAGGGTTGAGAATATGCAACAGAAACCAAGACCAGAAATCCTTCCAAAAGCATCCTTAAAGTGCAGAGAAACATCATTAAATAAACAAGGGACTTGGTACAAAGAATTAGAAATGTACAACTAAAGGAAACTGTTTTCTTTTTCTTCTGCTAAAATAAATTCCTGGGTAACAATAAGTGATAAATAAAGGCAGCAAGTAGCCTCAAAGCACTGCTGCTGGGATGACAAAAAGCTTACAAAATGAAGCCAGTGCAAAGTGCTGGCTGACAAAGACCAGTGCTGCAACCAAGGCAGATTTATTAATGCTTACAAAGTCATTTTGTACCCACTGGGCTCTGGCCTCACATCCCAGAGCAGCTCTGAGACTTTGCCAGCAGCCCCTTCGTGGCACCTCAACCTCCCTCCCTCAACCAGCTACAGCCACTTGGTACCTCAGGAGATGGGGCTTAGAACACCCTCCTTACTACCCTTTACCTTCCCCAAAGTTGAGGTCAATAAAACAAACAAATGTTTCTTCTCTCTTTACCACAAGCTTAACATGCCAAAACTCATTCAATTCCAGATGAATTACACATTTTTGACACCCCTCTTCACTAGTTTTGAGAAAGAGGAGTCAAACTGCCCTAAAACCTGCCAGCTTGAAATGCCCTTCACCCACAGCATTGTGCCAAGCACAACGTGTGTCATTAGCAGTGACAAAACCAGCAAAGGCTCCAAGATCCTTCCCTCTCCCACATACACTGCTTCTAGAAACAAACCCTATTTTGCAGGATGAATTCCTGCTTGTTTCCTAAACCCACTGTTGGTAAAAATCTACTTTCTGTAGGTGTACCATCTCCTTTCCCTCTTTGAACAAAACCCTTTGCCTTCACTTAAGAGACTAGAAGTTAAATTATTTCCACCTACAAAGAACCACACCTCTTGCAGTCTGGCTAAGAGCAGCTGCTTTGGCCAGGAACCCCTAGAAGAGGGTTTGAAAAAAAGTGCTGGCTGAAAACAAAACAACTGAGACCTGCCAAGAGGGTGGGATCCCCCTGTATCCAAAGGGTTGTGCACACACCTTGGCTGTGGGGAGCCTCCCTCAGCAGGCTGTCATCTGCTGTGCCCCAGAAGTATCTGCATTGAGCCTTGTTTCAGATAAATCATTCCATTTGGAAACACTCTCTGGGGTCCTGCTGCTGCAGCACCTCAGTTTCTGCTAATACAAATGAAACCTAATACAAATTAAACCAGACACTACCTGCTGTCAGCCATGGGCCAGGAACACTTCTTCTTCTAGTGACTTCTACAGCTTTTCTGCCTGCTGCTGCTTTGGGTCAGCCTGATGAGGCTCCCTCAGGCTGTCATCTCAGTGCTGCTCCTCCTGTCCCTGCTTTTCACCCAGTGCTTTTGCCCTGGTGGTCATTAGCCTGGGTCTAGCACCAGGTCTCTCTTCATCCTGCTGGTGCTTTTTACAATGCTTTTCAAACCTGGACATCCTGGCATGTGCCCAGCTGCAAACAGTGGGATGGCTGCTCCCCGTGGTGAGTCCTCATGTGCAGCTGGAGGGAGGAGGACCTGGAGAAGGTTCAGCTACACACTGAGCAGCTGTGAGGCCCACATGTCTCCTGAGTCTGCAGGTGCTGCTTGAAGGACAACACCTCCTTGAAGGACAACACCTGCTTGAAGGCCTTCCCACAGGCACAACACTTCTAAGTTCCTCTCCCCCAACCTGAGAAGCTGGTGCAACACCAGCTGGGCAGAGAAGCAGAAGTTCTTCCCACACCTGTCACACCTGTAGGGACGTTCCCTGGTGTGCAGGTGGCAGAGGAGCAGCCTGACCTTCCAGGTTTTGAGGATGTGCCTGTTTGAGGCTTTTAACTGTAAAGCAACTGTGATGAAATTTAGCAGAAAAAAGCTCTTTACACATGAAATTGCCCAAAACACAGGTGAAAACTGTAGATAAGTTTTGATCTTAACAAAGTTTAAATGTTCAAGCAAGTCAGAATTTCAAGAGCTGTACTGAAATGTTTAATGTGCTTTTTGTTTTAGGTTTGACTTTACAAGGCAACTTGTCTCACTGGCATCAATACCTCAATACAAAAAAAAATTTACAATGCTCTATTTGCTAGAAAACCTACAACATTAAAATGGGGGGTAGGTAGTTCTTTCCTTTTCCCAGCTGTTCTGTTACAAGGAGTATCCCACAGTCCACCGGTAGAGGTTGCTGCACTTAATAAGTTACACAAGTTCTGTACATAATTACAGTCATAGTAGAATATGCAGCTGTATAATACACCACAGTAAAACACCATGAGGGCAAAGAACTACTAGATAGGAAAGCTTTCTGTTGAAGATTCTATAGTTTATTTGACCAAGAGTCAGCTTGATATCCTCACATCAGGAGACCAACATCCACCTTTCTCAGGCACTGATCCTGGCAGAATTGCCTTGCAGGAAAACCTGGCTCCTTTGCCAAACCCATGCATTATGAAAAAGGATTTAATTAGCCTAAAGTCTTTTTAAGAACTCTATAAAAATAATTATTTGCTAGTCTCATGCTTACCTTCAAATACATGAAGTATTTGAATAATTTCACATTCTCTTTCTGAATTAGGTTCACTGCAGTGTTAGATCAGGCAGAAACGTCCAAACCTTTTTTAGTCAAGTGTGACACAACCAACTGGGTATTTCAGCTTGAAGAAAACAGGAGTCTGTCTAAATACAACTCTAAAAAGAAATAATAAAATAATGAAAGTTTGTACCACAGCGGATCAACTAACACTGAATTATCTTTTCCATGGTGGAAAAAAATCCCCCAGTATCCTAAGTTTTAGCACAGGATACTCAAGGAAAACATATTGTAAGACCATGCTTTGTAAACATTTCTACAAATCATTCAGAGACTCTTTGCTTTGGAATGAATTTTCAAATGGTTGGTGTGTTGCAGGGCAGTCACAGCTGATGCTATGGGAACAAGCCACTTGAAGTCACCACAGCAGGAGCAGTGAAGGCTCCTGCATCAAGTACTTAAACCTGGATTATTAATTTCTATTTTATTATAAAGTTTATAGCATGACAAGGTCCAGCATGGCACAGTAAGTAACTTTCTTACAGTTGCACTATTTCTTTTTGCTTGGTACAAAAAAAGCTGAACAGCAGCATAATGGTGGTGATATCCAATCCAGGACTGGAATGAATTTTGTTTCTTCTGAATGGGGAACGAGTCACTGATTTAAAATTAAAAAAAGCTGCATTTTTCTATCTCAAATATGTGCAAAATTCCTTTCAGTACAGTAGAGAATATGGTAGAGTTGTGTGCAATCTGGAAAGATCCTGCCAGTTTATTGCAAACCATCCCACGGAGGGTGGACCCCACAGGGTTACCCATGACTTTCAGCATGATTTCCAGGAGTCCTCCTCACAGCTGGTGTTCTCTCCCCACCCCACTTCATGTCCTTTTATGCAGTGCATCAAGTACTGACATTCGTAATTACTGTAAAAAAAAAACCAAACACTGGTCCATGATATTTCTAACAAGCTTCCTTCAGGAATTCCAGTCAACTCTCCATCCTAGGACAGCTTCAACTGTTAAAATGTGTATCAATGGTTTTATGAAAGCAAATGCAATCTGAGAGATGAAGGTCTGGGAAGATCAGCATCTCCATTTCCCTAAGGTCTTCCAACAGCTTCTAAAAAACACAGAAAATGGATCCCAACGTTGTTGTTTGGGAAGTCCCTTGATTTTGGTGCTTTGGCCTTGATATGATCTTCTGCTCTCACATGTTGTAGGCAACATAAATAGGATCCAGCTGGTCAGCTAAAAATCCATCTCTCAAGTGCATCCGCTGCTTCTCACCACGGGAATTGATGGGAATAACACCAGGGTCCACAATGACAACAACACCTACTATGAGATAATGCTCTTCCAGAACCACATTTGTGACCAGTGCCACCAGGTCCAATGCTTCTTGTTCTGAGCCTTCCAGCTCCACAACCACCACCAGCAAGTTGGTCCATGTAAACACAGCACTGTTGGCACAATGGAAAGAGTTACAGTGAGAAAAAAGTAAATAGGCAGAGTTATCAAAGAGAGACCCCCTGGAAATACATTTTGCAAGGCTTGAACAATATCATAAGTAAGAACAAGTGAGACAATAGTGAGGTAAAAGTATCCATAAACCAACAGGCATTAAAGCTGTAACTTCTTGGGATATTTTCCCTCACTTGTTTTTTAATTCTCCATGTACCAAATGCAAGTAGGTCTTTTTTATATGTACACAAGCGTGTACTTAAGAGCCCTTTGCACTTCAAAACTGAAAGGGGAACCATTAGGATTCCACACTTGACATTAACATACTTGTGTGAATCTACAGACTTTATGGTAGGAGAGAAAACACTTCCCAAAGGTGACAAGTACACACGACCCCTTTGAGAGTGGAGAGGAGCTACAGCAAAACGCTGTGATCATCCACTAGAACCAAACCAGAATCATGTATGTTAGAAGCCACCATTCAGGAAATCCTTGAGATGTGCTTTTCCTGCCCAAGTGCACACATTTGGACACAGGCAGGGCAGCTCACAGCCCAGCCTGCAAGTGCTCTGCTGCCCTGTTCCCAGCCCTCCCCAGCTTTCAGCCTTCAAAGATCACATGCTGATAAAAAGGTTTTTTTGAGCAGCAGAGGCAAGGGAAATTTCATTTGAGAAACAACTGCAGGGAGAATAACTAAGGGAAGTTTTGGTGAGCTCCCTGTACAGCAAGTCTCTGCTGCATCACACAGCTCGACTTCTGCTGCTTTAGAAGGAGGAGGCAGGAGATGAATTCTGAGGCTCTTACCATTCTGCAATGCTCTTATGTGCTCGTATCACAGAGGTCTCTATGTCAATGGGATGGTACCTCATTCCTCGGAGCTCCAGGGTTTCATCCAAGGAGCCCACCACATAGAGGGCATCGTGCCTTTCTGCAACACAGCACAGACACATCATCAGACCCACAGGGGGCATCTCCACCTGCTTCCTGCT
>NW_009951968.1:387085-388600 GCF_000747805.2 Chaetura pelagica | reverse complement strand
AGAGTCTAGATGACTTATGTTCCACCAGAGGGGACACTGCTGCTATATCTCATCCCATGAGTGATTACAGGAAATGCACAAGGTGTCTGTGAACCCCCTGCAGCCCCTTGCCCAGGAACAGCAGCCAGGGCACACTATCCATGAAGACACCACCATTCATGCAAGTCTGATCACAGACAATTAACAACATACATTTGCTAATAAGTTACAAGTATTCAAACAAATTTTCTTAGGATGTTTAGAGGGGGTTTGTTTGTTTGTTTGTTTTAAAATGTGTGATAATCAGGAGTTCTACCTACTCCATACTCTGTTTCAACAGAAAAAGGAGCTGTTTTCTTCCATCTGCTTACATTTCTCAATTTTGGACATCTCGGCTTAGATTGGAAAAAATGAGATTAACAATTGATTTTCTATGCTGCAAGCTATAGAGAAGTGAATCCTCTAGATCTTTAGCTTCTGAAAGGCTGGGAAACCACTGCTGTTGGTGCATGTCCTGGAATGGCTAAAGGAGTTAGCATCATTTGTACCCTCTAGACCAGCACGGACACACTGAGCCCTGTCTGCAAGGGAGGAGGTGCAGAGGAAAAGCGAGTAGAAGGGCTCCAGTGCTTCTACCCAATGTGGTCCTATTATTTTGTCTAAGTGGAAATAAAGATGAACATGATGTTTAAATCTGTCAAAAGGGCATGATGAACTTCCCATTCTGCATGATCACCCAGTATCACGATAATCAACTAGAAAAGGTTCCTTTACCCTCCGCACTTTTCCCGGACAGAAGTCAGGATGACCTTGGCAGGACAGCTTAACCCTCCACGAGCTTGCCTACCCCCCCAGGAGCTTCAAACCCAAGGTTCAGTGGGCACAGGTGTCTCCTCTCACCTCCAGTGGCATCAGTCAGCTCGGTTCTGCGCAGGAAGCCCAGGTACCCAGTCCGGGCCCACAGGGTCTGCGTGTCCCCGAAGCTCAGGCGGGCGGTGAAGTGGTCGGCGTGCAGGGCTTCCTCCCCATACACTGTGTAGTAACCCGTGGCATTGTGTGGGCTGCTCACCCAGATCTGGGGGGGTAACAAACAGGTAAACACCCAGGCAGCATCATTTGTCGATTTAAAAAGATCTGCTCCACTGACTTTTTTTTTTTCCCTGCTCCTAAAACGCCAGTAGTTGCCTAAAAATAATTCATTGGCTTCTGCCTCACAGGAAATGATCAGGAAAAAGGAGTAAAGAGGAGACATATTTATATCTCCATATAATGTAAGTGGAGATGGCCAAGAAGAAAAATAAACCAGGCATTTGACTTGCTGGAAAGGAACAGCTATTAAACTGCAATTTTCTAGTAGCTGGACATCTCAGTACACACAAATTCAGACACATATAAAACAAAGATTAAAGCAAGCAGTAAAATACCTAATGCCTGTCACCCACTGGTGAAAGTTCATTAGCTGTTCACACCCTCTTCTAGCTGCCAATCAGACTAGTCAACTGGTTATCACCTGGTCCTGGCATCCAGTGGTTCAGC
>NW_009951968.1:338269-386906 GCF_000747805.2 Chaetura pelagica | reverse complement strand
TCAGCAGAGAAACAGGGAGAAACCAGGCAGCCACACGCACAAGCATGTGAACAGTTGCAGTTCTCTGCAGAGTTCACTCCCTTTGCCACCTTATGTGGCCACCCCACTAAGGGACAGGCACTCATCTAACATGGTTTATCAATACAGGAAATCACTGCTGATAAACAACAGCATCAAATGTTTACCTCTCCCAAATGCGAGTCTCCCAGAGGTCCCTTGGTTTCTGTGTGTGCTATGATGACCTTTACCCCTGGAAGAATCTTGAATAAGAAGCAAATGTTGAAGAGAACTTGAAAGAACTTGAAGTCATCAATAGCAAAGTTAATGCAGTGCCACAAGAATTAACAGTCTGTGCAATTCTTCCCTTTCTACTTCTCTCCACATCATCAAGATTATCTATCTCTTCCTACTGAGCTGTTCAGTAATTTAAACTCTAAGCAGCTGTTTTGCAGCTTCAGATTTGGTTTGTTTCACACATGAAAAATGCCTTCCACATGAGGGCCTCTGTTTTTTTCAGCTGCAGTAACATATCCTCTTGCTGCACTTCACACACCTGGCTTCATTTCAACCAGCTGTTAATTTTATGCTCTCCAAGACAGGCTGTGCCAAGTGGAGCTCATTGCACAAATCCTGCAGTGAGACCCAGCTGAAGCAGCTCAGCACCCAGAAAGGGGTCATGAGCAGGAAGGACTGCCCTCAATCTCTCACCTTCCCAGACTCCATCAGTGGCAGACTGTGTGGAGA
This sequence comes from Chaetura pelagica, assembly GCF_000747805.2. Lineage (NCBI taxonomy): Eukaryota > Metazoa > Chordata > Aves > Apodiformes > Apodidae > Chaetura > Chaetura pelagica. The sequence goes on along the minus strand of NW_009951968.1, from coordinate 386,162 downwards.
ACCTCTCTCTACCAAACGCACCCTGAGAAAACAAAGAGAACACATTTGTACAGGGATTTATGAACTTAAATAGAAGAGTTCCAGTATATCCAGTGCTACCCTGTCCTTAGCTGCACCAGCCAAACTGTTATGCCAGCAAACTATGCTCAGTTATTGACAATGCAGTGAACATTCACAGTGCAGTTTCTACCTGCCTTCAAGACTTCCACATGAGCAGCCCCACAGACCACATTTCTTTAAAGAATCAGAAACTCAGCTCTCTGGGAGATGTCACTTTTTCCAACAGAGCTCTGAGGTGGCAGTTCCACCAGCATTTTCAATTCACCTTCTGTGTTGGACTCTCATGGACCTGTTTGCCACTCTGAGCCATAGAATCATAGGGGCTGGAAGGGACCACTGAGGATCAAGTCCAACCCCCTTGCTGCAGCAGGAACACCCAGGGCAGATCACACAGAAACATGTCCAGATGGGTACTGAATGTCTCCAGAGAAGGAGACTCTAAAACCTCTCTGGGCAGTCTGTCCCAGTGCCCTGTCATCCTCACAGTAAGAACAGGTTTTCCTCAGGTTGAGGTGGAACTTGCTGTGCTTCAGCTTAGTGCCACCTCCCCATACATGTCCAGATGGGTACTGAATGTCTCCAGAGAAGGAGACTCTAAAACCTCTCTGGGCAGTCTGTCCCAGTGCCCTGTCATCCTCACAGTAAGAACAGGTTTTCCTCAGGTTGAGGTGGAACTTGCTGTGCTTCAGCTTAGTGCCACCTCCCCATATCCTACCACAGGGCACCACTGAAAAGAGACTGACCATGGCAGAGTGTCAGTAGGAACTACAAAAAGTGAAGAGCAAGCAGCCTGAATGGAATTAAATAGTGGTGTAACTTGTGGGGATCTGCAGAAGGAACAAGAATTGAGTGCAGTAGGAGAGGCATACAAGAGAGAAGGCTCCTGTACATAACACTGTACCTACACCCACAGGCTAGAACTAACACACACAGTTCAGCTTTGAGGCTGAACTTGGTTTTGACAGGAACGTTTATCATACAAGTTGTAGTGACACATGAAATAAGGAGAAAATGACTGTAGTTCACACTGATCTGTCCAAATGCCAAACTGTGATCATGCCAACGAGGGTGAACAGCTTGCCTTCTAACAGCTCTGAGCTTGCAAACATTAGGCATCAATAGTCACAGAAGTTGCCAGTTAAAACAAGCCCCTAATTTAACACTACATAAAAAAAACAAAGGAGGGCAGACACACCAAGTCTTGCTATTACCAGACACAACTTCAAACTCTCCAAACTGACAGTCTGAACTTGGTGCTGCCAGCACTTGTCTGAAGTTAACCAAGAGACAAGTTAGGAAAATTATGACCTCAGAGCTAGGTCTGATGAAATGATGTATCCTTGGCAAGTTTCCAGATGAAGAGTATGTACATACATGTGTGCATGTGTGATGAACTTCAGCACAGGCTTGACATCAGTTTCAAAGAATCACACAATCATTCTGGTTGGCAAAGACCTTTGAGATCATAGAGTTCAACCATAATCCAACTTTACCAACTATTAACCTAACTCTGCCAAGTCCAGAGCTTAAACCATGTCCCTCAGCACCACATCTACACATCTTTTAAACAACTCCAGGGATGGTGATTCAACCACCTCCCTGAGCAGCCTGTGCCAGTGTTTAATTACCCTTTCAGTGAAGGAATTTTTGTCTAATATCTAATCTAAACCTCCCCGTGCACAACTTGAGGCCATTTTCTCATTTAGTGGATCTGGCAAGGCTGAGGGAATAGAACTGGTTTGGTCTGAAGGAAAGAAAAACCAAACCACAACACAAACCAAAAGAGACTCTAATTGTACTTTTTCCATTACCTAAAGGTAGTGGGAACTTCTTAAAGTTGTACACCATAAAGGAAGAGTCCAGGGACATAATATGCAAGATGGGAAATGCCACTAAGGGAAACTTCTCCAGCATTTGGTGTCAGTCTGAGAACAAAGACCCAGGGAGGAGGAAGATGTCCATTCTTGCAGATTTTCCACACTGAACTGGTCCTGACCCTCAGTACCCTGCTGAAGCCTTGAAGCTGGTCATGGTTTGAGCAGAAGGTTGCATGAGGGACATCCAGAGATCCTGCCAACCCTAACTGTTTTTGTGATTCTGTGACTAACCAACCAGCTGGCAAATTTGCTAGTGGCCTGGTTAGGTAAAAAACAGATATTGAGTCTGGATTATAAAAGACTGATGAACAGACAGGGTGAGGGTCTAGAAAGGAACAGCAGGACACATGATGGAAGAATGCTGGATGTGTGGGGCACAGGGGGGTTCCTTGTATATGGTGATGAGGAATTAGCTGCTGCCAAGAGTATTTCAACATACCAATGCAATGCAACAAGGCTGAGCTTTCTCCTCTGCAAACATTAAACAGTTAATGCTTTAACACAATCTGTACCTGTCATGTCGAAGTGCTCTCATATCCACGTAGACTGTTGTTGGATCTGGTCCTGCTGTTCCCTAAGAATAAGAATGGAGAAAAAAATTCAACTGAAGCAAGAAAATCCTGCTTACCACATCAATTCACTGATTTCTCTCCCTTTTTTACTAACATGTATAAATTACTGGCCTAATCTGTGAGAAATACAGTAAAATATCCCCTCTTACTCAAGAGGCCATCAAAAAGCTTTGATGTTCTATTGAATCAGTAAATGAATGCACATGAGAAGCATGTAATTATACAGGTAGGTCAAAGCTTTTAACATTTTTTTCTGGTAAGCACCTTCTTTAAAAGTAAGTGCAAAGCATGTAAGCATAAACCTGTGCAGGCCTAATTCCTTTCCCAAAGCTCAACTGTTCTACTTTGAATAGAATCATGGAATGGTTTGGGTTGGAAGGGACCTTAAAGATCATTTAGTTCCAACCCCCTGCATGGGCAGGGACACCTCCCACCAGCCCAGGTTGCTCCAAGCCCCATCCAACCTGCCCTTCAACATTGCCAGGGATGGGGCAGCCACAGCTTCCCTGGGCAACCTGGGACAGGGTCTCACCACCCTCACAGCAAAGAATTTCTTCCTCCTGTTTCACCTCAATCTCCCCTCCTCCACTTTCAATCCATTCCCCCTCATCCTCTCCCTCCCTGGCCTTGTCCCAAATCCCTCCCCAGCTTTCCTGGAGCCCCTTCAGGCACTGGAAGGTGCTCTAAGGTCTACCACCCTCACAGCAAAGAATTTCTTCCTCCTGTTTCACCTCAATCTCCCCTCCTCCACTTTCAATCCATTCCCCCTCATCCTCTCCCTCCCTGGCCTTGTCCCAAATCCCTCCCCAGCTTTCCTGGAGCCCCTTCAGGCACTGGAAGGTGCTCTAAGGTCTCCCTGGAGCCTTCTCCAGGCTGAACACCCCAACTCTCTCAGCCTGTTTCCCCAGCAAAGCTGCTCCAACCCTCTGAGCATCTTTGTGGCCTTCTCTGGACTGTCTCCAACATCTCCATGTCCTTCTTACACTGGGGGCTCCAGAACTGGACACAGTACTCCAGGTGGGGATATTTTTTAACAGTCAACTTTGAAGAAAAAATACCCCAACATTTAACTAAAACATCATTCTAATTAACCCGTATCTTTTCAAGGCTCCTGCCATTAACAGCCCAGGCAGAGCCCTGCTGCAGTCAGCCGATTAACCTTCTCACCAACTCTGGTGGGAGGTTTCCCATTTCCCAACATGGGAACAGAGGACCCTTTTCTCCCCCAGCAGAACTTAATCTCAAGACAACCAGCAACTACTGTGAAATGCATATCCAAGCTAAAAAAAAACCCCAAAACATAAAGCAACAAGAAGCAAAGTTTTGTTGATTATTCCCTCCCCATAGCACAGATCCTCATTTTAAAACAGCTTAAAATGAGGCCCTTTGGCCATCAGCTCAAGACTGCAGTGTTATAGAACAGCAAGAATGTCTTTATAGTGACATTCCCTTGTGCTTCTGTAGCATTGCTGAGGGTCAGTGCCTCTGGCAGCCAGGCCAGACTCATGACATGACCTTCATCTGTATGGATACACCATTCAGGAATTTTAATCACTGCTACACTCCCTTTCTCTTGGTTTGAGGAAAAGGTTTTGTACTTCAGCTCTAAGTGTTCTTTGTGAGTAAAACTTAACTTCTTTAGGAAAGAAACCTGGCTTGATCTGTCTCAATTGCATACATCTACTGCTGGACCAGACTTGAGTTGAGGACATGACAAGCACACATGCATCACTATACCTGTTCAGCCAGCTTGCCCAGCCTGTTTGGCTGACAGCAGGACCACAAACAGAAGTAACAGAGGCCATCAAAGTGTGTGAAACAGAGAGAAAGGGGAAAAAAGAAAATACAAACAAAGAGGCACTGGAAACGTAAGATACACACAATAAGACAGAAAACAAAACTCATACTGTTTAGAGTGAAAAGAAGATTCCCATTTCAGATTAGCTAAGAGCCTGGCACTTTGAAGGGGTTCACTGGGAAACATGCAAGTCCCAGTCAATAAAAAAGAGGAGGGTTTAAGGCTGATCATAAATCATGTGTGTTGCCTTATCATAAATCCCTCCTTAATCTAAAGGCTGCTTGCTTTTGCTTCAGAAACACCACCTGAGCACATCAGTACAGTAAGGCTGGGAGGGGTAATGTACTTATATTTGCATGCTAACTTGTACCAAATAACCTTTCAGTTTGACTGTTAATTGATATTCACTTAAATGTGATGATTTTAAAAAGTCAGATAGAGATAAAACTTTGGATGGGGGGAAGGGGTTAAAAAACCACCCCAAAAAGGGGGCTCAAAACCAGAACATGGAGATTAAAAAGGTATAAAATGAAGGGGAAACTTAACTGCCCAACAGCCCTACACTCTTCATAGCTTTCTGGGAGTACTTTTCACACAGTTTTTTTTCCCCCTTCATAAAATCTGAACAGCAAATATCATCAACTGGCTTTTAAAATCCTTATTTAAACAGGCAATTCAGAAAGCTGGTCTTTCATGCTTGGCATCTGAAATGTTTTATTCAATTAATTTAAAATCTTTCTGTACAGGCACCTTAATCTCATCTATATCCTTCCTGTTTTTCCACCTTTGTAAGTATGTATCTAGGGGTTGTTAAAAAACTGTTCTTAAAAATGTGTGATAGAGACTAAATAGTCATATGTATGACTATATGTATATAGTATGGCAACTATAGTTTGAGAGGAAAAAAAGAGACTTCCCTTTATCTAGTGGGCACCAGAAAGGGGGGAAAAAAAGACAAGAAAAAAAAAATTTGCAAAGGCACAGTAGCAATCTTCATAGAATACTTTTAATTCAGTGTAATTTCTACGAATAAAATTGGAAAGAAAATTTACAATTACACATGCAATGCATGTGCTACCTCTGGAATTCCCCAGATACAAAGCTACATACTGCCCCCAGCTGAAACTTGAGCAGTTTATCTTTTAACTCAAGTATCCTCCAAAACCCAGGGTGTTTGCACATTTTTAGACCATACTTAATACCTGATTTTCAGGTAAGTTGAGAAATACTTTTTTTTTTCCCCTCTCCTAATTAGAGAACAAATATCTCATTAAGAGAAGTTAGATTTACTATGGTTAAATTCCACATACAGTATTATAAACAACTGAATACTGAGGCATGAAAGGCAGGCCTAGCCCACAGCATGTCATTATCTCCAGCCTGTGAAGCAGGGCTGTGGATTTATGGGCACATTCTCCCCCTCAAAGCTTCAATTTTTATACCTTTAATATAAAAATGTCCAACTCTCACATGAGGTGAGACAAACAGACTTGTATGCTGATAATACTCACTGGGGATCTTCAAAAGTAAAAAAGCCCTGCCAATCTTGTCAGTTTTCCTGAGTCTTATTTGAGGAACTCTTCCATTAAACTTAACATTTTGTCTTCCATTTAACTCCACACCTACAAAAGTTATTTTTCAGATACACAAAACCTGAAACAGCACAGCTTCAAATATTTATTATTTAATACTGCTCCTGCATAGTAGGAAGAAAACAAACCTTTTAACACTGATCCTCTGTATTAGAAAGGTGAATCAATGGGTCAATGAGTACTGAAAGTGAAATTACCACCACCCATACCTTCAAAGGCTTATTCAACTTGGTGATGAAACAAGCAAGCAATGGAGCTCTAGTTCATTAGGGAAAAAAATTACACACCACTGAACACAATTTCCTACGAAGTTCCCAGAGGTTCTGCCCAAAAGTACAAGGAATAAGCAGTTTAATCTCACCTGTAAGCAGATTGCTACGTTGACCCTGCACCCAAAGGTGGTGCTCACTGCACGAGCAGAGAGGCCCAGGTCTTTGAACAACTTAGAGAAAGACTGTGTTAATGCAATCCTTGGCCTCTCCTCTGCAACCACCATGCATGTCCGTACGCAGGACAGGTTGACTCCTTTCATCTGGAAGGTTGGGAGAAGGAAAACAAGAACCTTTTAAGGCTGAAGTCAACAACTCTAGAAATAAGCCATTTGGATTTGCAGAACAGAGGGATCTGAAAAGCACTGTAACAACTGACATGGGCTGGTTCAACAATACAGACATGGAACACACTGAGTGTGGCTCCATCCACCCAGGACGACCCTCTAAAGTTGTCCCAAGAGGCTCTGTGGCAGGGTTTAATGCACAAGATACAAGCTATTCACATCGTGTACCTGCATCAACAGCCCCTCACCGTGCTGAGCTGAAAACACCACAAGATGTCCCTGTGTCACAGGAATGGGCTCACAAGAGACCCAGTTACTCCCAGTGCTGTGCAGCTGGCAGGCAGGCAGCGCCTGCATGTGAACCTGCTGCAGCTGGGCTGTGGGCCAGGAAAACTGAGGGACTGGTTTTTTTTTTTTCTATACTGAGAATAAGCACAATGTAGCTGCTTTCTTGTGTCCAACAAGCTGCCAGACATTCCCAGGGGAAGTCCTGAGCAGCTTAGTTACTGCAGCCGTGGGAACTCTCCCATTGCTGTGAAAGAGGCGCCTCTTCCAGAACATGAAGTTGCAGTTGAAGAGACTTCCCTCAAAAATAAATTGATGTATTAGTGTGTGTCTGCTGCTGTTAGGAAGATTATACCCCTTTTAGAACTCATTACTTTTGGTGTCAAGAGATCTGAAAACCAGGAGAGTCTTGGAAGGCTCTGGGGGGCTTTTTGATTTGTATCTATTGTGGGGGAAGCGTTTTTTTTTTGTTTTAGGGTTTGGTGGCTCTTTGGGTTTTGGGTGTTTTTTCCCCCTGTGTGCATTTGTTTGTTTTTTTTTCATTTCAGACAGTAAGAAGTTGATGGGCTTGCTAAGTATTTTGCACAAAATCTCAGAAATACCCAGCAGCACAGAGGTGAGGCAAATAAGTAAAGCTGAAAACACAGGATATTTTTCATTCCCCACCAGAAGCACGAGAGCTGACGCGTCCAACGAGCTCAGCATTTCCCAAAAAGAAAGTCATAAGGCTTTCAAAGAAGCACTCATCTTCTGCAAGCCACAATGACACATGTTGAGGGGGATACATGTATCTGTATGTCAGGATGTTGAGGCATGAAGCCCACTCACCCGGAGAACATCAGTCTGTGTTCCCAGGCCTTTGGTGCACATCTCCATCACCGAGTAAGAGCAGAAGGTGACACGCACTTTGTACTGGCTGACAGCAGAAAGCCACAAGGACACGTTGCTCTCCAGCTCCAGAGGAGGGACCAGAATAGACTGATGACCTGAATATACACTAGGGAGAAGAAGAAATAGAAACTTGAAAACTTCAAGCAAGCATAAAAAAGCCAAAGGTTGCATCAAGTAAAAAAGAAGCAAATACATGAAAACTGAGAGCTTGGTTTCTGTCTGAACTTCAGCTTATCTTCTCCCCAGAGAGCACATAAAGTCCACTTAGTTTTTAACTCTTCCATCACTAAGGATTCTTTCCCCTCCACTCTGCCTCACTTAATTGTTGATACAAATCACCAGAAGTTACACGTTTTGCTTTCCTTCAATACACTTCCTTTCCAGTTGGAGAAACCGGCGAGGGAAGGAACAGATGAAATGAAGTAAAACTAACTTGATCTTTTTACAAAATAACCTTTCATACTGAGTTTCTGCATATTTCAAAATGACGTATCTAAAACACCATTAAATCTCTGGATGAGTTAAAAGTGTATGGAGTATTTTAAATGGCAAAGAAGAGAAAAATGCTGCAGCTTCACCAAAGGTGCTGCATGGCAGCAGTCACCTGACTGAATCCTTTCAGGTCTCATTCATTTTAAGAAATATTAATTGCTTCCTTCAGCAGTATTTCTTAGTATTTCTCAGCCAACACCTTAAGGAGCTTGAAAAAAGATATTACTTCACCTCAAAAGGGTTAGAAAAGATTTAATCAATGTAAAATAAACAGTGAAGTCATTTTTTTTTGCGTGTGGTATCTAATTCTACTCGCAAAACACCAGGTCCTCAACTAGCTGACTTACCTTCATGACTTTTGTTACCACAAAACATATTTTCTGAAATAAGCATGTTCCCCTGGATTACAGGGAAGGCTGGGAACACAGGACAAAGCCCACAAGCCCACCAACCTACCTGCACAAGCACCAGAGTGCAAAGCCCAAGCCACAGTAGGGGTCAAGGCAGATGGCGATCTGGCGCGAGGGGTAGAGCTCACACTGGAGCTTGATGGAGCGACATAAGGCACTTGCAGCTGCGTGTGACATCTGTAGAGGAGCTCTCAGGGACATTTCAAAGAAAGGCCACCACAGGCAGGAACTGATGGGAATGTTTATGGTAGAAGAGGTGGCAACATGTAGCGGTTTGAAATCTTTTTAAGCGCCTTTTAAACAGGAAAGGGATACGAGCCCAAAATTTTACAGGTACTTTTTCATGCTAGGGGCAAATCACACCTGTCATGACACTGAGTGATGCCAAATGATGCCTGACATCTCTGTGATGAATCCCAGAAGAAAACAACATTCAGGGCCTTCAACGAAAAAGCTCCCCTTTTGTCCCCTCAGGGATTCCTCACACAGAGCCAACAAGCCTGAATGCTTCCAAGAAGTGCATTGAGAAATTTGGGTGTCACGCAGACTTAAAAACTGAATGCCCAGGTGGCCCACTTGTATTTTGGTATTTCTTTTCTGGCAGGAGAATGTGGAATTTGCCTCTACGTAGGGGAGCAAAGGAAACTCTTGCAAAAAAATCTCTCTTGTTACTCTACCTTTACTCCTGCTAATATACCAGTAGTAGACACACTGAAGTCCAAGTATGCCAACATATCTGGAGATGCAGGTCTGAAAATACTAGCCAGCTTCTTTTTAGGCATATCATCTATTTAAAATAAATGAAAAGAGTTATTATTGTTTTGGAAAAAGAGCACAGGACAGAAATGCATCTTTACAGTATTAACACCACATGCTTTCAATAGTTTCTGGACAGCTAGTTTGATGCAAGGCAAGATACATCCACTCCATTAGGCAGTTATGGCACAACACACTCAATTAATCAGTCTTTAAATTATTTAGATTTTGGCTAGTGGGCAAACACTCTGTACCTGTATCCAAAATAGTGGGCCATGTTTTAATATCTACAGCTGCTGCAGCTTCCTTGGACTTGAGTAGTTTCATTATCGCTTGTGTGGTCAGGATACACGCAGACTTACTGACCTGCAAAAGATACAGCATTAAAAACATGGATAAAACCAGTGAATGAATGCTCAAGTCATCTCATATCCATCCAGAGGGGATAACCAATAAGCTGAATATATGAAGAAAAACTTTGGAAACCTGGCAAAACAAATTACAATAGAAAGAACATTTAAAATGAGTTTCTGAGAAGGTATTTATTGACACCGATTATTTATTGTCTCCTAACTTATTTTACATGGACTGTGGCAAAGCAATTTATCAGGCAGCATCAACCATCCTACACCCACCAAGAGCATCAGGAGAGGAATGTCTTATACATACCTCTACAATCATTTTGACAGTGGGCAGAGTGGTAGCAAGGTTCTGGGGATGAGGTGGGCGAACCGTGATAGGGATACAGCCAGCATACAAGCAGCCATAGAAAGTTGCTATCAAGTCAACTCCTGTAAAGGATATTTGTGAAATTAAAGCCATTTTTCATCAGAATAAAAGGCCAAACTCTTTCACCAACAGCAAAATACACTCTGATTTAGTTTATTAAGATGTAAGGATTTGTCACAAAGGTCTTTTCAAAGCAACAGGCTGTTCTTGGCCATGCCCAGGTCAACATAAACATACTTTGCACAAAGAATTCCAACTCTACAGACTTTGAATGTGTAGGGATATATTTTCATGGACAAGTAGCATAAAATAACAAAAAAAACCCCAACTAAGTATTTTAAGTTATGAAGATGATTACTCTAAAATACACTTTTATGAGGTAATAATTTTTTCCTGAGATACACCTGTAAATACACACTAGTAATGCAAGTCTGGTGCCCAGATGGCTCTTCCAGAGACAGCCATTCAGGGCAGAAAGGCTGTTCATACCCTCACATCCCTCATCTAGCTTTCAGTGGTTCACATGCAGTTTTATTCTATTCTCTGAGGCAGAAAATTACGACTCTCTCATGTGGTTTAAATCAAACTTCAGCCTGGACATCTGGAGCAGTTAGATCAGATGTTTGGTAACTGTAGTTTGCCACTTGGAGAAGCACCTTAATAATAACAACAAAAAAAGTTTCTTCCTTGAAATACTAAGTCACTGCCATATATCACTCTGTTAAATGGATGTTTGAACACAATGTCTGGGCAAGTAGTTTCATTTCTTGTGACTGTCCTGCCTTACCGGGCGGATACACCAGGGCCACATGGTCACCAACATTCAGCCGTCCCTTCTCCAGCAGTGCCACTGCCACCCTCTCTGCTCGTTTGTGCAGCTGCACACACGAGGCAGTGCCAGCCACAGTGCCCTGCACAAAACCAACAGAGGAACAGGCTGAAATGGAACAGAAGTACAGGCTGCAGATGCAGTACTTCCTTGTTTTAACGAGACAGCAAGACGCTTTTAAAGACTGTCATGGTGTTCTGGGAACAATGCTGCTGATACTGGGAACTTTTAGAATGCTATGGATTTTTAAATGTATGATTTCAAACACGAGGCAGTGGAGCAGCTTCTAAATATATTTGCTATCACAAAAAGAACACCACCTCACAAGGGAGAAAACACAGCAGTAGTAGTAACATAACCATTTCAGCAGCAAGGGAAGCACTGCATCAGCTTGGCCCTACCTTGCACAGCCAAACTCCCAGGTGCTTTTGCAATCAGCACTCTTAAAAGCACAAAGGGAACTCTGCTGATGTCTTTGGCATAGAAAGGCAGCCTGAGCTGTGGCTGATGGGCACTGTTCCTTCTGCTTCAGTGCACCCACTGTCCATCTCGCAGAAAGTGCATTTCCCACAACTGTGCCTTTGGGAAGTCTTCACAGAGCAGCAGCTTTATCCTTGGCTTGCTCAGGCAGTCACAAAGGCATGGGGGTTCCTAAAGACTCAGTCTAGTTTCTGATGTCAAGACAGACCTTCTGCTATCCAGCCCAGGAAGCAATTTCTTAGCCTCTAGTCTGTCAGGTTGGGATGTATCTGATTTTCCAACAGTCAGATTCAAGAAAAACTAGGGACAGCCACCTCAGAGGGAACAGAGACTGAATCAAGCCTCTTGTCCTGGTTTGGGCCCAACACAACAGCACAGGAACAGCCCCATGGCTGCTCACTCAACTCCCCCCACACACACACTGGGATGAGAAGGACAAAGCTCCTGGGTTGAGACAAAGGACAAGGAGGGATCTTCACTGATTAAGGTCACGGGCAAAACAGACTCAACTTGGAGAAAAAAATAATACATCCGAGGCCACTGGCAGCAAATCCACTGGCCACAACATCCAAGTCCAGTGGCCAAGTTCACCCCTCCTGGCACCTTCAGGGAATGTACCACCACATTTCTTCATGACTGCAGGGGCACAGCTGCCATCTCACCATGGGCTGCAGGGAAACTTCTGCTTGGGCACCTTCCTCACCAACCACCAGCACAGCTCTTCTCCCCCAAGTCGTTCTCTTCTCAGGTCTTACATCACTCCTTCCACATGTCAATGGCAGAGGTTCATCTACTGTCTCTCTAATGGTTCCTTGGCTGGTTTGGGGCAGGGGGAGCTCCTCAGCTTCTTACAGGAGCCAGCCCTGGGGCCCTTTGCCTGCTATCAAACAGCCCAGCAAACCAAACCAGAACACCTCTCACTAAACAGATAAGGTTTATCACAGCAAATGTTCGCTCTGCAAGTGTCCAGTTTAAAGCTCAAGACTGTCACAAAAGCTGTCACAACAGCATTGACATGGAAAGGTGTAAAACAAAAGGGCCTCTCATGGAGAGTTGTGAACACACTCATGTTTTGCACTGTAGCTTATCAGTCCAAGCTCTTTAAGGCCTGTGTTCACCACCAGGTAATTTCTTTGTGGTTTAGTTTTGTGTCTCCTTTTTGCAGAGTCTCCTTGTGAAGGTGAAAGTTGCCTGAACAAAGTGACCCAAAAAGGGGCTGCTTCATACTAGAAACTTTGCTCAAAAGCCTCTATGCTCAGAGAAGACTAAACCAATTCTGTGGCTTTTAACAATAACCATATTAAAGCAGTTTCTTCTCCTAAAGCAGAATCTCATGAGGAAAGTCAGAACTTTGAACCATGTCCTAAAACCATTCTGTCTGGCACAACGAGAGACCCAAAAGCAAATCCTTCATTTCCCAAGGACTGCTGCTGGGCCTTCCAAAAGCACATTCCCTGTCTCCCATGTCTGTGAGCAAGAGCACAGAGCAAGGGAGATTCAACTGTCATGAGGCTGTTATTGGCACTGCTCAGGTAGCTACTGAGTACAGGCTCAAACAAAAATGGTCCAAACAAAAAATGCTGTATTTACTGAGACCCATGACTGTTGCCTTGTCATATGTCCTAGGGGCTCAGACAGCCCTTGAATAAAGTAAGTGTATGGAAACTGCAAGTGCATAGAGCCTGTGCTCCAAAACTGAAGGATTTGTTCATGTCTAGAGTGGCTGTCACTCTTTTTTGGAGGCAGAGCACAGCAGAGGACAGGGTATCAATGTCTCCTGAAGGGTGTGCAGTGCTCCTGGAAAACATGACTCCAAAGCTGTCCCAGGGGTTCCCTACTTAGGCTCTAAATTATCTAATTAAAACATCCCGCAGCTCTGAGTTCCACCTACCCTTCTGCTCCAGGATGAAAACAGAGTTGTGGCTTGCATTAACATGACAGAAGTTGTGTTCCAGCAGGAAATGCAATTACTGGAGTGTCTTAAGCAGAACACATACTGAAATTCCAGCTGTGGAAAAGTTACGCTGCTTGCTAAATAACGTTTCTTGTCTGCTTCATCAAAATAACCTGAAGCATTTTAGGAGGCTTTTAGCTGGAATTTTCTTAGAATCCAAACAATCATTTACTGATTTTCAATCTTCAGGTATGACCTGAAGTGCACCTCACCTTGGAATTCAACAAAAGAAAGAGGGGATGATCTGGAGTTGTCTGAGCTCGCCACTGAAGAACATCTGCTAAATACAGGAACTGAAACAGGAAAAAAGGGAGACACTCAGATTGACTTACAATGCACCATGTTTACTTTCAGCAGAACATAAGAACTGGCCTGCTCTCACTCTGAATAAGCCAATTCAAATATTCAGTAATAGCAGGACATCAGTGTTACCTTTCTTGCCTGGTCATTATCCTCCAACTGGGTAACATCTCTCCCTGAGGCTTGTGCAATCCTCTTTCCAGCAACAAGGTTTCCTACTATCATTGAAGCAGGACCAACATCTGTGTTTGGAAAACCAGTGCAAAATGAGGAAAAATAATGCAAGAAGCAAGTAATAATGTATAATTCAGCCTGTAGGCTCCTATAAATGCCATATGTAACATGGAACTGAAAAGATGAAAAGCTAAAATCATGGATCACAATGCACAGAGAAAGAAAGAAGAGGATAGCATAGGACACTAAAAATCAGTCCACTGTGAGTATGGTTCATTAAACATCAGTCCATTACTGATTCAGCAAATTGAGGTCTGTCTGCACTTCAGTTTTGTTGCAGAGTTACAGCATGTCTGAGGGCTGGCCTTTGCAAGAGGGCCAGCACAGCAGCCATTCATACGGTAGCCACATCATAAGAAGCAGGCCATGGGTCTCTGCTGTAGGTCCTTGCACCTACCTGGGATTCCAGGCAGACCATAACGCCCTTGCTGAGCTCTGGGCTGCTCTGACAACAAGCACCAGCTCTGCCAAGTTAAGCAGCTTAAAGCCACCCAAGCTTAAAGCCCTAATCTGTCACGTTGCCTCCAGCCCATCCTCCACACACACCCTCAGACAGACAGATGGGAACAAGGAGCACGCTCGGGGTTACTCACCTGGTTGTTTCTGTCTAGGCTTAGGGAGGTTAGTAACACAAGTATGAGGACACATCAAGACATTGCAAGGGTGCAGAGCACCCTCTAGGAAGCGCTGCTTGGTTTCTGAAATGTGGATTCCCCCGAGTGAAGCCTTTGGCAAAGTGTTGGCTGGCACCAAAGCAAGACAGTAGACGCCCACCTGGTGAATGCTATCAATGGCCTTGACAGAAAGAGAAAAACACACTCCATGTTAGCAACTAGGTCGTAGCTGTAGCAAGAATATCAATTCAAGTCATTTAATAACATTAAAACTTTTACTTGCACCACAATTTGCTAAGAAAGGGTCCAATTCTGCACTCACTGAACTCATAGAGGTTGTGCCATGACTTCAATGGGAGCAGGAGCAGACCCAGGACTTTGCTTGTGCACTCTTATCAAGAGGATGCCGCCTGCACATCAGGGATTAGGAAAGTCTCTTAAAAGTGGGCAAAAAGTGCAGAGATTTTAGAAAGCCAAAATTATACCACAGCAAATTTAGCACGTATGGCACAGTCACAAAAGCGCAGTAGAACATAAAACCACAAGAATAGGGAAGGAAACATCTTGCTGCCTAAATCTTGAGTGTCTGTTTTAGCTATGACACTCTTAAAAAGAGAAAGAAAAATAATACTTCTTCCCATGAAAAAAACAGCCACATACTCCCTCCAGAAGGATTACAAAGCTGAAATTAGAAACTATCATTACACAACTGCTTTACTCTTAAGAGGCATCTTCCCTTAAGCTGTTCTCTCTAGTCTTCCCTTCAGTTGTCCCTGAGTCTTCTTCCATAATTGCTCTCTCACTTTTTATTTCCTCAGAAGTGATTAATTCTGAAATCCTGAAATGGAAATCCCCTCCCTCCTGCCCTCCCAGTGTATAAATATAATATAATAAAGTAATCAAGGGAACATGTTTTTAATGCTTACGGGTGGAGACCTAGAATAATGATGTTTGTGGCATAAAAAGATTTCAGGGTCTGTTTTGGCACTAAGAATACCCTTAAACATTTTCAGACTTCTCAGCCAGTATGACCTCAGCAGATATATGTAGAATTAAACCACACAAAAACTACCATCCTTAGGACTTTAAGAATCCTAGCAGTATGATGTTTAAAAACATTCTGAAGGAAAAGCTTTGCACAGAACTCTCTTAACTGTCAAAACGCTGAAATACACTCAGAAGTCAGCTCATTGCAACTCTCTGTAGGTTTTTATGGATAAAAAATAAAAAGATGCTCTAAGATTTCCACATCATACATCAGCCTTATTCACCTGGAAAGAGAGAAAGGACAGACTGACTACCTGTAGAACCCTGCTCATCCACTGAAAACTATCCTCCTCTGACGCATCAGGGCGCTGCTCTGCCACAAGCACTATTCGATCATCATGCAACACGGTGACAGAAAACACTGCTATCCTAAAACACAAAGGACAGAAGAATGACAGGATGCAACATATGATGCACACAGCACGGCTTATTTTCATGTGGAAACGACTGCAACCTGTAATGGCACTGTCCCAACACACACGAGCATCATTCCAGCTGGATCATTGCAAAAGAAATGACAGATTTAGAACAAAGTTGCATTGTTGTAACTCATTTCTGCTGGGGTCTGGGGGGACTTGCAGTCTCCAAGGCAGCACAGGCTGAGCACAGGCAGGTTCCAGACGTGCAGGGGATGGGCAAACCTTGCCTACAGAACTCCACCATGCATGTGAACTTGCTGCACCTACACAAGAAGTCCCTCCTGAAAGACAGCTGTGCCAAGTTACAGACCAGCCTGTCTAGTGCTTGCACTGAAAAATTCTCCCCCTTGGAATGAAATCAGTTGTAGGCTTGCATCTCCTACAATAAAATATGAAGAAGGCCTCAACCTTCACTATGATGATGTGAATGTACAAGTGATGAAAAGTTGAGGTAGGCTTGAACTTCAAGAGTGGTTTGGGTTGGAAGGAGCCCTTAAAAGCAATTTAGTCCAAGCCCCCTGCAGTGAGCAGGGACACCTTCAGCTAGATCAGGTTGCTTAGAGCCTGTCCAACCTGACCTTCAATGTTTCCAGGGGTGTGGCATCCACCACCTCTTTGGGCAATCTGGGCCAGTGTTTGACCACCAAAAAATTTGGTGTTTGACCATTGTAAAAAATTTATTCCTTGTGTCTAAGTCTGAATCCCCTCTCTTTTAGTTTAAAACTATCACCCCTTGTCCTGTCACAGGACCTGCTAACGAGTCTGTCCCCATCTTTCTTCTAAGCACCCGTTAAGTATTGAAAGGCCACAATAAGGTCTCCCTGAAGCCTTCTCTCCTCCAGGCTGAATAGCCCCAACTCTCTCAGCCTGTCTTAGCAGAGCTGCTCCAGCCCTCTGATCATTTTTGTGACCTCCTCTGGACCTGCACCAGCAAGTCCATGTCCTTCTTGTGTTGGGGACCCCAGAACTGGACATGGTACTCTAGATGGGGTCTCACAAGAGACAGGGTAGAGGGGGAGAATCTCCTCCCTTGACTTACTGGCCACACTTCTTTGATGCAGCCCAGGACACAGTTGGCTTTTTAGTGCTGAGAGCAAAACTGCTGGTTCATGTCCAGTTTTTCTTTCATCAGTATCCCCAAGTCCTTCTCTGCAGGTCTGCTCTCAATCCCTTCACCCCCCAGCCTGTATTGATACTGGGGGTTGCTGGGCTATTGATACTGGGATTGCTCTGAGCCTGGTGAAGGACTTTGCCCTTGGCCTTGCTGAACCTCATGATGTTCACATGGGCCCTCTTCTCAAGTTGTCCAGGTCCCTCTGAATGGCATCCCATCCCTCAGGCCTGTCAACCACCACCACTAAGCCTGGTGATACCTGCAAACTGTTTATGTCACTGATGAAGATAGAAACAGAACTGGTCTTAATACAGACCCCTGAGGGAGAGCATGTATCACCAATCTCCATCCAGACACTGAGCCATTCACCACTGAAGAGCAGTTATGGTTGGTGATACAACACATTATCTTTGAAGGTCCCTCAGCAGCCTCAATGCTCCTAGTTTGTTTTAAAACGTGCTGCAAAATTCTTCCCTGGGCCACTCTGCATGAAAGGCTCAGGTGGACAAATGGGAGTTGTTTTAGATTTGGAGTACAAGCTTCATTTGGCTGTCTCAAGAGAAGCTTTAACAGACACTTAAGGATCTAGGTTTACACTACATAAAAGTAATTTAAAACCTATTATGCATGAAGCAGGGTGTCAATATTTGTCTTCCAAGTCAGCAGGGACAGCCAAGTTCTTATCTGGCATAACATAACCTAGTGCCACTTTTCCTTCAAAATACACATGCAAAAATTCACATGCAGAGCTCCTGTGTATGCTGTGTTACTTGTTATTGTTTGCAGGTGAAAAAAGGAGCAACAGAGCCCAATCAGCAGAGGTGAAGTTTTTAATACACTCACCTTCCCCGATAGACAAACTTCATGGGTTCGACCGCCAAGGCGGTGGCCACCACATCATCTGCATTGTGCCTCCGGCCACTCACGGTCATTAGGCCATCCAGTTTTCCTACCACAAACACCAAATAGTCCTGGAAAGAAGGCAGGATTAGAAATGAGATGGGAAAAACCTCCAGACTCCCAGAGATACTAAAGCAAACAATCCTGAGGTCACTACACCGGCAGAGAATTCTGCTGAATGCGGGGACAGCACCGAAGAGTTGGGAGTCAGGACAAACAGGGCCCCAGAAGGCTCCTCCACACTTACAGGACCCACAAAGCCAAGCAATCCTGTCCTTGTAAAGGGCTGGTCTGAAACAGGCACCCCGGCTGCTGTCACTGGAATGGCCTGAAAGAACATGAAAGGATTCAGACACTCACAGTCCTGAGGAGAAAAGTTAAAACGCAGCCTCTGCTTCGCTGCAGCTCAGCTGGAAAACTACCCAGCAACGACAGCTGGCTTCATGTCCATAACCAACAACAGATTTTTGAGAAATGAAGAACCAACCAATTTTTAATTGCGTATTACCCTTCTTTCTTTACTTTTTTTCTCAGCTCTGTAACAAGGGCTCACACAGAAAGTGACATTTGCTGCCATTATGGGACTGCTCACAACAAGGAACTGGAGCAAGAGCGTTAAGCTCATCAGGAAGGTCTTCCCATCTGCTCAGGTGCTTTCCTTGACTTCCCCCCAACCCTCAGCTCCTCCACCCCATCAGGTTTCCCACTGGCTCTCTCACCAGCTAAGGGAAGATCTGAAAGCCAAAGTTGGGGCAAGGAAAAATCAGGGCAGAAATATGGAGTTTGCTTTACTTCAACTACCTACAAAGCTTATGACTGTTACTTTACCATCTTTACTATCTCTTCTTATTTCATACATAATTTCATACATCCCACAGGAAACTGTCTAGTGTTCTAAGCATTTACAGCAAATCAACACTGAGGTTCATTTTGAAAAGAACATACTATTTGTAGCACACAAAGGAAGCTTTTCTAAATAATTTATTATACTGAACAATTGCATTTTGATTGTACGAAGCAGCTCACAAGTATGAGACTAACTAGTAGCTCTGTATCCTGAACTGGGCACCAATAAACTTGAAATGTCATCAGGTAACTGTGCACAAGATTGCTGTGTTACTGCAGAGCTGAAATGAATTTAAATGCTAACATAGGCAGAACACTGGTTTGCAGAAGACAGAGGCAGCTGATGGTACTTCGTACTTTTGGTTAAGAGACGGACTTCTGAGTTCTGATACAGAATGAAGCAAAATGTATTTGGGCAAGGCTCTTTGTAGTAAAATTTAAAAAGAAAGTTTAAAGAACACAGGAACTTATTTGCAAAACAAAATACTAGAAATGTAACAATGGAACTTTACATTAGAAAGAGAAATACAAACCTCAAACACATTCTTGGTGATTCCGAGGAGGCCGAAATACGCCATCCCAGTTGCACCTGAATTAACACATATTTCTCCGACCTCATCAGCTTTACACAGATAAGGAGTCCCATCCACCTTCACCACACACACGTTTGCTGAAGGGAGAGGCAGAACACAGAATGACACCACTGGAATGCTTCAGCAACTGGTTCAGAAGTGGCTTTGTCACTGACAGGCAGATAAAGATTTTCATCTCACTATCTATCAGCTGCAGCAAAACCACAGCGGGCGAGAGAGCTCGAGCCATCTTGTTGACAACCTGTGTCATGTGTTCTCCAAGATTAAAGATAGAAGTTCACAAATACAATTTTTTTTTTCTTACAGTGCTTCAGAGCCTACACACCAGCTGCAACTGAGCCCAAGACTGTAGTAACTGCTTTTCTACAAGGCAGATGGTTTGATCACATACAAGCATATATGGGAACAAGGATGAAAAATAAGAAGCTACCAGTTACAGACATACCCATTCCTTTTATTTGTTGCACACTTTGGCATTCATGGTACCATCCCTTAAGTTATGTGAGAAGCACATGAGAAATGGAGAGAAAACGAGGCTCTTCATTCTCTCACTGTCAGGTCAATGATTTTTCTGTTACATCATTTCTTCTTTTAAAGAAGCAGGCTAGTCTGCCAACTACGATTTGGGGGTCATAGAAAACTCATCTCACTGAGTTGTCCCTTACTGAGCCTGCTCCTGTGACTACATGTTACCTCTTCCTGTCTTCAGTTTGGTGACCTGCAACTCATTAAAAGGACTGCATTTCATAAAGGTCCTACTGCTATCATCTTTACCAGTTTTTCTTCTGAAATCTCAGAGGTCTTCCTACACTGAATCGCAGATAGATATATATTTGTAAACCAAATATTTACACTGAGCTTTGTTCTGGTCACTGGGTATATTTTATTTCTGAAGCCATGGTTTTCTGAGAGGTTTCTCTGGCTAATTACAGTCCTTGCTTAAGCAGCCTGGATTTGACCTTTCCTACTCTCAAAGGGAAAGGAAAAAGGATATGGAGGGAGAAGGCATGATGCAGCAAGGAAGTTTAGCTTAGCACTTAGGACTCAAAGAAATTAAAATGCCTCTTTAGGTCAAAATAAAATAAATAGAACCTTTGAAAAATAATAGACTGTGCCATACATTTCTGTTCTGCCATCTCCTGTTACATCTGATTCCACCTCAGATTATCAGAGTACTTTGTGGTCATGTATATTGCATTAAAGAAAACAGCCAGAAGACCCCAGAGGTATCAGAAATGTATTTAGCTGGTTTGTACCTATCAGGATCTTTTCAATGGTTTGGCCATGCAATACAGTGAGATGGGAAGCCCAGCTAAACTTACAACAGCCATGATGAAGGACAGGAAGACTGTTTTCTAATGTAGCCAATCTCCAGTGACACACAGACAGCCCTAAGTTTTAACCACTGTTCAACCAGCATGAAGCAAAATCATAAAATGGCACATTTTCTTTAATACAAATACATGGTAAAGCCAGCTCTGCTGCAAGTGTGGACCAAGAACTCAGCTGGTAGAACAGGTTCATAGATACATTTTCTACTCCCAGAGAAGTCCTCAGTTCTTGGGTCTGAACAGGAGAGACAATAATTCACCCTAACAGACCAACCTCTATATTATTTTGGTTTCATAAAACTTATCTATCAGAACCACCAGCATTTATTAATAAGTGCTTGGAACCACACAGTGATAATGTCTGGGGAACAAACAAGGAGACACCATTCAAATCCTGGTGCAGGTCCAAGTCCACAGTAGAATAACTGTTTTAGTTGCTGAAAATTCTACATATGAGCTAGAGGGCTGGAATAAATCATACAGTACGAAATATCAGTCAGTTGTGCAAAAAATGCATTTTGCTATTTAGGAGGAGAAACTGGAAGAAAAGGTTGTTTAAAAGTTAATGGCAAATTGAAGCAAAATTAATAGTTTATAATCACAGGAAATAACTTGAGTTAATCTCAGAACTCTGCATGTAACACTTAAGCAACGATGCAGAGAGAAGTGTTAATAACTGGAGAGAGCCTAGCAGTCTGTAGGCATACACAAGTGCTACACACCTCAACTCATTCACCATCATGGAAAACCAAGAGATCAGCCTGCAGTCCCCAAATGATGATCCATCCTATCTCCCTGATCAAGTGGGAAAAAAAAACAAACCAAAACTTACCAGCACCCAATGTATGATACAGGTAGTCTACACGTACACTCTAACAGCAGGCATAGCTCTGCCTGCCATGGGATACTGCAAGGTTTTCCTTTTGCAGTATCTGTAGAGCCTGTACTCTTGCTTCTCCTTCTTTTCCTGCTTCATGTGTGACATACAAGAGAGTGCATCTACCCCCATTTCAGTCTCTCTCAACAGCATTGCATCTGAAAAAGAATTAGAGAGAAGGGAAAAGCAGATGGGACAGGAATGTACATGTGGACTACACATGACGTAAACACTGATGGTTGGTAAGAAAAGTTCTCTTTCTTCTAATGAGTCCACATGTACATTCTTATAGATGGTGACTCCCAGCAGTGAGCCCTGCCACGAGATGACTGGCAGAGGATGAGAATCCTACTGTGCAAACAAATGACCACACTGATGCCCTACCAAAGACTGCCTTCAACTCTGGATGTTTCAAGGCCAGCACAGCATGAATGCAAGAAGGATGTCAGAGGCCTGCATGGCAGAAGGCTGCTGCCCAAGGTGCCTGATGGGGGTTACAAGTGCTCTCTTGTTCCACTCTGGCAACTTCAGAGTGGATCTCCATGCAACTGATATCCATGTGGACTGTTACTGCTTGCCAACAGTGACATTTCAGGATCTTCCTGGAGCAAGCAAGTCTTCCTACAAGGCCTGGGTGTATGAGAATAAAAACAAGAGGGGCCCCCTGGCACTACAGTCTTTAGTTGTAGCTTCTGTTCTAGAAGCATAAAGCCTAAGGAAAAATATTAAAAGTCTAGGAAAAAAAATGCCTCTGTCAACTACCATGGAAGGTATCTCGAGGGTTTCCAGAGAGACCTGGTCTTTGAAGAAAAGAGCACATGAGGATGTCCAATGCAAGGACCTAAATCTTTCCCTGCTCTTTTGGAAGGGCAACAGGCACAAAGCAAGCCAGCTTCCTAGATAAGGACGAACAAGAATCTAGACTAAAGGTGGCCACAAGCATCCAGAGCAGAGCACTTAAATAGGAAGAAAATGTCTCATCACAACTGTACACATTGCCACAGATCTCCAAGAGAAGAAGTTCTGCAGTGGCAGGCTGTTGTGCCATCATGTGACAGACCAAAGCCAAGTGGAAGACACAGAACTGATGATGATGATAAATTCAAAGGACAGAGTGGGGATGAAGTTCTGCTGTCTCATGCTCACAATCTAAGGAAAACGACTGAAAGCTTCACAACGTTGTCCTGTAAGAAATACTTTCACAAATCCAGCACTGAGGTAAAGGAACCAGGTTCCTCTGCAGTGAAGAAGCATTGTTGTAACCACCAGAACCTGGGCAAATGTTTGTTGAGACATGGAGAGAGAACAACATCCAAGACATCCATACACTGGAGACAAAGTAAGCACCCTACTACCATTTGAGAAATTTGAACCATTCCCCTAGAACTTCTGAGAAAGACACTGAGTAGTCACAATCCAGAACTTGACACTATACATGCAGAAGTTCATCTTGCAGAAGCCTAAGATCTGGCACCAACCCAGTCTTCTGCTTGAGTATAGGAGAGCAGCTGCTGCAGCACCACTCTTTCTATGAATCAGGCTTTAGGAACTACAGGGACACAGATCTTCTGGATTAGAAAGCACTACTTTCCAGTCAAAGAATGAATGTGAGAAGGATCCCTGCAAAAGACAGGAAGAAGCAGGGAGGCAAACTTACCTGGATACCTGCAGCATCCATATCCAGGACCAAGCAGAAGCTTCCAAGATGACACAGATATCACATCCCAGATGATGTGAAAGTTGGAGGCACAAAACAGACAGAAGAGGAGAGGTCTGATACTCTCTCTAACATCTGTACCTGTCCAATTTGAAAACCTGAAGGTCGTTATCAGCCAAGTATTTCTTTCTTAGCAATATTAGACCCAGACAGAAACCATGCAAAATAGACCAGGTGAGACAAAACATCATCCCTGCAGGAGCTGCAGGGAAGATTCCAGGGGAATACATACTAGGTCCTCTCTTAGGAATTCCCATGCTATCTTTGATGGGAGGATTTCTTCAAGGTGTTTTGTTGTGAATTGTAATTTGTAATGAAAGTGAACAGTCAAGGCAACAGAAGAGAACGTGGCATCAAGAGGGGTCTGGGGGCGGAACAGCAGTGATGAAAGAGATGGTCTTGGTGCTGAGTGGGCTGTTGAGCAGGATTCCCTAAAGAGGAGGGCTCAGTGTCTCAGAACAATTAGCAAGATCTGAAGAACAGGAGGGCAAAAGCTGACACTTTATCTATGACCTTTTAACCAGCTGGTTCCTGAATAAAGTACACCAGGAATCTTCAAGGCTAATGACATCAAAACCATTTGGCTTGACTGAACAACTTCATGGCTAGGAGCCTACTTGCAGGAATGTGAGCTCCTATGTGATAAGATCTTTGAAAGATTAGGGCATGTTGTCACTTCCAAGACCTTAAATATATTCAGTGGGGATCAGAAGATGGAACAAAGCCTTCAGGGGTGGCATCTGACTCAAATTAGGCCTTTAGGGTGAAAGCACAGAAATCTAAGGAAGAAAATATAAAACCAGACAGAGAGCAAAACTCATCAGTCAGCAAAGTAACTCAAGAGAGCAACTAAGAGGAAAGGAAATGGTGATAGGTTCTCTCCTGTATGCCAAACACCCAGTGAGAATGGACAGAGCACATCCTCCATGGCTACTACACAGCAAACCATAAGTCTTACAAGGCACAAGCATTTCCTCTGTTAGAATGTACATGCAGACTCATTTGAAAACAAGGTCTTAATTAATGCTAGGCTTTCAATTTCTTAATTTTTTTTTATTATTTTTTTTTAGACAGTCACAGGGAACAAAGTCATTGGATTATCCTCTAGAAAGAACTTCTATCACCTCTGTCCTCACTTAAGGAACCTACAGAAAAATTCCTACTGAAATACACCTTCAGACCCAGGTTTTTTTCATTTGGCCAAACTTTAGCTGATCTGCCCCAAGGACTGGCAGCCCAATGCTGATCTGAGTTTTAAAGGAGTTAATTCATTAAATTGCCCAACTTCTGCTTAACCTACAAGTGGCTTTGCCACTTACTACTTACTGTATTTTAAAATAGTCATCAATTACAAGGTATATCACTTGGAGGCACTAAATGGATACACACTTCACTCCCCTCACACCATTGGACAAGGAGGATTCTCACTAATGCAGAAGGTCATGGGTAGTGTTGCCAACTGTCAGTGTCCTAACCCAGAAGGGTCCATTATGTTTGCCAGACAATGCTCCAAGGCATCTGACAAAAGAGAAGTGTTGTCAAAGATCCCTCTCACTACTCAGTTAAGAATTTCACGAGGACAGGGACATGTTTTTCATTAATGACTTACATAGAAGAGGAATGTGAAATCACTTCCCCCACAAACAAACAGGTAATATCACTAAGGCAAACCTGAACCTCCCACAGAGCAAAGGCACGATGGAGTGTTAATCAAGTGGACTTGCAGCTGTAATGGTTGGATATGAAGGGCAGCTTGAGGTGCAACACAACTAGAGGCTGCTTTGTGCCCCAGTGTAGTCAAGCACACTCTGCTCAGAGAGTAAGCCTGCAGCAAAGCCAGGAGGATCTCCATGTGACAAACTGATCCAAAGGAAGATTTTAAGCAATCCTGCATCAAATACCACTATTTGAATTCTCAGAAACTAGACCAACATCCAGTTCAACCCCAGCTGGTTCAACAACAGATCCATGACTACCTGAAGGGCACAAACTTGTCTCCTCCATGTCCTTGTGACCAACCCATAATCTAAGCAAAAGATTTGGAGAACAGCTGCATTTCAGTGAGGATTCAAGGGCACATCAGTAGTCTCAACAGCCAAACCAGACAGCAGTGGGAGTCCATGCCATCTGGATTCTAGCTGAAGTGGGAAAAAAAACACCATTCTGCTGAGACATAGAAGCCACTCACAGCTGACTGTCATCTGGGCCTTTGCAGACAAGTTTACCAGTCTTAGTTTGAACATTCAGATGAAGCAATTCACAAGCTTTTTCAGTCAGATTAGGTCACCATACTCTTTTTTGCCTGCACTCAAGTTTTTGCATTAAGGCCATAAGCAACACACAGTCACTATCCTCCATGGCTGTACTCCCATTGGCCTGCCTTTACAAACCTGCTTCTTGGGAGTGTGAAGTTGAAGCAGAAGTCTTTTTGCTGTAAATGACCTGGCCCACCTATCCTCCCTCACATCCAGGATGCTGTATGGCATGCTCAAGGACCAAAAGCAGAGAGGTGGTGACACAGTGGTGATTGCCCAAGCAAAAAAGACACAAGGGTTTTTCACAGGCCCACCCAGATACCACCTGCCTGAGGGTGCCAGGCACACTGAACCCTAACAGCATCTGCAGAATCCATCCAGCTCTGTAAACATATGTTGGGATGTATTAAAACTTTCCTGCTTGCCACAAAGCCCTGGCTCCCAGAAGAACATTTTCAATATCTTGCCTATCTACCTAGAAGGTCAGACTACCTATTTTAGGCAGCACAATGTTGCAAACATATCATTAAGAAACTGAGGTTAATCCAGGACTGACCGGTTCATTGGGATATCCCAGGTCTGAGACTCAAAGTGATTAAAGTTGAAAGGGACCTCTAGAGGTCACCTGGTCCAACCCTTCAGCTCAGCTAGGGACACCTAGAGTCAGCTGCCCAGGACGACATCCAGACAGCTTTACAGTAACTCCAGGGACACACACTCCACAACCCCTCTGGACAACACATTCCAGTCACACTCACAGTGGAAAAAGGCTTTGCCTTCTGTTCAGAGGGGAACTCACATGTATCAGTTTGTGTCCATTCGTTCCTGTTCAGTCACAGGACACCACTGCCTCACTCTTGTCCCTTCTTATATTTGTAAACATTGATGAGATTCCAGCCCCCTTCACCAGGCTGAACAGTCCCAGCTCTCTTAGCCTCTGCTCAAAGGCTGAGATGCTCCAGCCCACTGGCCATCTTACTGACCCACTTCAGTAGCTCCATCTCTTTTACTGGGGAGCTCAGAAATGGACACAGGACTGCAGCTGTGGCCTTGCCAGTACTGAGCAAAGATGAACAATCACCTCTATGGACCTGCTGATAACACCTCTTTCCAGTACAGCATTAGCTTTCTTTGCTCTCAGGGCACATTGCTTTGTGTCATCTGCAGACTCTGCCCCATCATCAAGATCATTAATGAAGGTGCTGATCAGAACTGGAGCCAGTTCTGCCCCCTGGGCTACACAGCTGCTTACCAATGCATTCATCACTGCTGCTACCCAGGAACCTTCCTGACTGCTCACACCCTATCATGCCATCCCTCCAGCACACAGAGGTGGCTGAAGTTCCACAGGAGGATCAGGGCACACAAACATGAGGCTGCTTCTAGCTGCCTGCAGAAGGCCTCATAAACTTGTTCCTTCCTGGGCAGGCAGTCTATAGCAGACACCCACTACAATGTCACCCATACTGGTATGCTCTTTAATCCTTACCCATAGGCTCTCAGTTGGCTACTCACCCATCCTCAGGTGAGCTCCATGCATCCCACTGTTCCCTCACATAAAGGGCAAATCCCCCTCCTGTCCTTCCTAAAGAGACTCCACCCCACCATGCCTCTGTCATCCCAGGTACATGAACTCATGCAGAGGAGCAGAACCAAGCTGGTGACAGGGCTGGAAGGCATGTCCTATGAGGAGTGACTGAGCACTCTGGGTTTGTCTAGTTTGGAGAAAAGGAGGCTGAGGGGTGATCTCATGGCTCTCTGCAGCTTCCTGAGGATTGGATGTAGAGAGGGAGGTGCTGAGCTCTTCTCCCTGGGAACCAGTGAGAGGATGCATGGCAGTGGTTCAAAGCTGCACCTAGACTGGACATTAGGAAACCTTTTTGTGCTGAGAAGGTGATCAAACAGTGGAACAGGCTTCCTAGAGAGGTGGTTGATGACCCAAGGCTGTCAGTGCTTAAGAGGTATCTGGACAATGCCCTTAATAATCTGCTTTAACTTGGTCAGCCCTGAAGTGGTCAGGCAGCTGGACTAGATGATTGTTGTAGGTCCTTTCCAACTGAAAAATATTCTATTTTATTCTAACACATGGACTGTCACACTCCAGGTTGAAAGACAGCTTTTCTTACTATGCTTTACATTTTGTTTTGTTCTGCTATATTTGTTGCTACATCAGCCAGCATTAGTGATACCAAGTGAACAATAACACAACTCTGCAGACCAGCCTAAACCACCTGCCTATACAAGGTTTTGCCAACAAAAGCTGTGGTCATTCCAATTTACCACTGATTAATCTCTACTGGAAACATGGAACACTACTTCATCCTCACATGTTTAGGTGATGTGTCAGAACATCATTTTACCTTATCCTTTGACATTTTTATTCATGTTCTCAGCAGAAAAGTAAAGGTCACTAAGTGGACTATGCTTTAAACCTACATGAAATACTTTCTTACCTCCAGGCATAATCTGACCAACATCCTGTACAGTTAAGACTGACAGCTTCTCTTCTGTATCCACTCTTATCACACCAAAACTCAGACAATTCATAGATAACACTGCTTTTCCTGGAGGGGGCCCACCCAGCTCTGGAGGTCTGAAAAACAGAGAGTGAGATCAGAGAGGAATGAACAGACCACTGGCCCTGCAGACATCAAAAACATGGTGCAAGTCTCTCAGGCTTGTTAAGGGAAAGAATGGTTTCTCATTTTAAACAATAGTTTAAAATGGTTTCTCATTTTCCAACAGGAGTTCAAGACTGGTAGTATTTTAATTGGATGAAAACAGGGCTAGAACATGACATCACAGCTTCCTCCCACTTCAAAGTGTCACAGAGTCGATTTAAGCTATTATGGGCAAAGAAGTGTCAATGATCAGCATTCAAAGGCTGATTTTTCTAAACACCAGGAAAAATCTGCAAGTGTTTGGAGGGCTTGAAACTTCTTACTCTCAGCAGAATTGACTGAGGACCAACAACTCCATTTTGTCTAACTGTTCAGATTTCAGGATGGGACAAAGATTCCAGGTGCTGCTGTAAAATCTCAGTTCTTTGACTCAATTTTGGTTTTTGTCTTTTTTTAAGTTTTCTTGAAATTGATTTTCTGAAAAAGCCTACTTTGATCAAAACCAGTCAAAAACCTCCAGCATATTCCATCCCTATATCTCTTCATCCTCAAAATAATACTTCTTCAGAGCACTGATGCTGCCTGCAGAAATTCAGTGGTATTTTTCAGGCCAGTTAGAAATACGGTTTTTAGCCATGAATCAAATCATGGAATTGTCAGAGTTGGAAGGGACCTCCAGATCTCATCCAGTCCAACTCCCCTGCCAAAGCAGGATCCTCCAGAGCACATAACTCAGGGCTGCATCCAGAGAGGTCTTGAATATCTTCAGAGAAGGAGACTCTACCATCTCCCTGGGCAGGCTGTCCCAGTGCTCTGGAACCTCCTCTGCTTACAAGACATTGCACATGAGCAATTCCTTCAACATTCAGCATCTTCTTCCTCAAAAATAAGTAAGTTTTGATTTTGGGGGCATTCTATAAAGGTTTGCCACCAGTATCAGTGAGGATAAGACCTCGTTTCCCCAGGTGGTATGAAAACCAACCTCCAGCTGACTAGTTCTAGAAAGTAGTAAACTTTTAAAGGAGAAACACAAAAATCACCCATTCTTCAGCAAGGGAGAAACCTGCAAGTCTTAGGCTTCCTCTGTCTAGGTGTTTAGGTATCTTTATGTGGGTAATCATGTCTCAGACTACATTTTAACACCAGATCCATGTCAATAGTTAACAAATATATCAGCTGAAAAGAGCGTTACCTGCGAATAGCAACAGTTAGTGCCTCTGAAGAACTAGCACAGGGACAGATCACTTCTGGTCTCAAACCTCTTGATTGAAATACATTCAGAAATGCATCACAGGAAGATATCGACCCTGAAAAGAACAAGGACACAATCAGAAAAGATTTGCCAAATCAGGGAAGCTTGAGCTGCAGGATTTCAAAGTCTGTGCTCCCTCTCAGCTCAGCTGTACAAGTGGAAAGATCCCCAAGGAAAAGGAGAGGGCCTGGCAGGATAGATCCTTCAGAACACGCTCTGCTCCAGTGTCTTTGGCAAGGAACTACTGCTGCTGCCTGTTTTGCTGAAACCCAGCCAGTGCTGCTGAGCTCCCACAGTGCAGACCCAGAGGGCTGTGACTCACAGTGTGCAAGGGACCTTAGAGTGTCCCTCAGAAAGCACATCCATACTCACATGGGTTGGCTCCATCGGCCACTATCAGCATCCGTAAGGAGCTCAGGCTCACATCCCTCTGATCCCTCTGAGCCAGAAGTGACCAGTGCATATCACGGGACTTTACCACTGCTACACGAGCTGGAAAAAGAGTCATCATGACAATGCACATGTACAACAACCAAAAAAAAGGCCAATTATAACATTATATGAATATTTTTGTGTGTTTAGATAAATTTCTGAAACCAATTACAAACACAGACAGCAAATACAAATGCCAAATATTTAATTACTATGACACGTGTATACTTAATGGATCAGATAAAAGAACTTAAATGTTTACTATAAATTCAAATACTGAGGTAAGAGAGAGTTTCCTTAAGGGTTTATCAGAAGAAGCATCAATATCCTTCATCAATGAATCTATCTCTACATGCAATTCTGAAATGGAGGACACAATTGCTAAAGCTGTGGCTAGAGAAACTCAGCTGGGTATAAAAGCAGTGACCTCAGCTAAAGCAGATACTTTATAAAAACAAATTTAATAATTTATATTTCTTCTTTTAAATTAACCAAGAAGAGATAAGTAAAAAAACAATTAAGCTTACCTTTGTATAAGCACACTTTCTGTATCCAAGAAAGTGGATTAACCTTCATTAATGCGTAGGGAATACTGATGACATGCATCCTATTCATAACACTCTAAGAAAAATATTAAAAAGGGAACTTCTGAGTGCCTCAAAGAATACACAGCATGTACCAATACTTAAAAAAAAAATAAATCATCACAGCTACAGCATAAGTCTTAGATTTAATTGTTAGTGAAAACTATGTGTATAGTCAGTAAAAACATAAGGTACACCTGTGCAGTCTGTCACTGAAAAAGTAACACTTGATCCTGAAACACATAAATGTTGAAATATAAAAAGTCTGAGAGAGTTTATTACCTCATTCTGATACCAACACTCTACCCCTGAGAAAAGCAACTTGCTGCATTTTTTCCATTCATTCAAATACTCACTGTTAACACTCCATGCCAGAGGCCAGCATCTCTTTTGAAATCCAAGACATTTGTTAGTGTTTCAGCTGAAAGTGAAAGAAAAACTATCAGACTTCAGAAGCAAGTTCCTAAGACTATGTAAGAACTCAAAAGATTTGTTAAAGCAACTCTGGAACTTGTGGTTAATGGCAGCACAGATGAACTCCATGCACATGATCAAAACCCAGTGCCATTCTTGGCTATTCACTGAGTGAATGACTGAGAAGTAGATCTCTCATTTTATTCAAATCCCTATGGAGATGTTCTTTTGTAGGACATGATTAACTAAGAGGAAGATTCCTTCCTTTCTGCAAATAGGAACTACCATGGCCAAGACACTATGAACAAAAGGGCAAAGCTTTATACTGGGTATGGTCTCTACAGAACACAAGCCTCATGACAGCATCTCAATAGACACTTGAAACATACATGAGAACAAGACAATTCAGGAACTCTGAAGAGCTGAAATGTTAGAGGCTAGCTACTCCACACCTGTCTGAAAAATCAGGATGTGCAGACCCCTTTGATCCATGATTGGTTTGCATCATCCTCTGAGCACCTGCTGTACAATCCTTTACCTACAAGCTGGGTGTACCCTTCCCTCTCAGCACTGCTCTTGTAGCTAAGGTGTTCTGAAATGAAAATGGGACAGGGACCCTACCCTCCGTGTTCTGAAATGAAAATGGGACAGGGACCCTCTTCAATGAGAATTAAAAAGAGCACAGACACATGGCTGTGAAAACCTCTTGCACCCTGTCATACCACTTGTATGAACTTCAGAGCACTACAGGGGGGAACCCAGTGCCCAAAGGAGGAAGAAGAATGTAAGTGCAGAAGAAAGCAGGTAGCAACTGTTGGCAATCTGATTTGCTGCCTGGAATCACAGGCACAGATCAAGTGATTGGGCCAGATGACTGGCATCAGGACTTGTAACTTTGGGATCTAGACAGGCAGGGTAATCAAAGATGCAAAAGCAGTAAAGCCAAGCAAGTCAGGGTGTTTTTTAATATGACAGCTCTCAGCTTCTCTTGATCAAGCTTTTCTTTCAGCAGTCAAGTGTCACACTGTTATGAATCACAAAACAGAAGAGTTGTAAGGACTTACATCTTACACCTCACCTAGTCATTACTGGGTTTCAAGCCAAGACTTTAAAAGGCCTTTCCTTTGGTCAGTAACTACAACTCTTCCTCCTGAGAGGTAAGAAGCTGCATAACTGACACCAGCCTGTCTGCATGGCACACCAGGCTGCAGTGTTAGAGCATCTTACAACTGGAACTGGCAGCAGCCAAAGCTCTGCAGAGGGATCCAAGCTACACAAATGGCATCTGGGATCAGTCTAGGAAAGCTCCCCCGATTCCTACTTGAACTCTGCATGTGGGCATCTCAAACTGGCTGCCATAGAACTTCACAAAGTGGCCAGTGCATTCAAAAGGCATTAGAGAGGGCAAAACAGACTTCCAGCAAAACTGTTATCAAGAGGATGAAAAATTAGTATAGCTCTTGGCACTGACAAACACATTTATGAAGATTGAAAAAAATCCAAGCCCTTGAATAAAATCACTAGGGATCTTAGTTTAAAAAACATTTAGTACACATTGATTATGATTTCACAAGTGGCTTCTGACTTTCCTTCATGTATCACATTGATTATAAATAAGGAAGTTTCAATTTGCAACAAAAATGGTTTGAATATTCAAAACTATGAGCATAATTTTGAAGTTGTGCCCATCTAACTTACCTTCTGAGTAGCCACATGCCTGAGTCAATGCATGACAATGTGCCAGCATGGAAGCATGAGATATAGTAATGCCCACTGTGCTGCCCTCTTTACTTGTTTTGTACTGGAAAGAGAAAGTTTTTCCAAGCATTAGACGAAGAACAAAATCTAGAAAAATCACAGTAGTGAACTGAAAGGGTATTTTATTATAAAAATGGGGCCAACTTCTTAAAAAACAAAAAAAGCTGCCATAAAAGATGCATTTAAGTTCACAGAATACATTAGTATCATCTGAAGTCTGTTCCTCTACCCCAATTAAACAAATTGTCCCAGGGATCCCAAAATGCCAGTTATCCCCCATCTTCAATCTGACTCTGAACAAGCACTGAAACATCATCTTGCCTGGCAACCTTAAGGGAACAACTCTCTGTCCCCAGTTTAAACGATCATAATCTCTTTTATTGCATCAAGAGATTAAAGGAAGAAAAAGTGTTCTGACAAGCTACAACAGCAGAACTGCTAGTTTGACATATTATACTGGTCACCTCAATGTAAGCAATCTCAGCACTGGCATCCCGGACTTGTGGATGCCAGTCCTTGGTTGGTTTTGCCAGATGCTTCCCATCAATCACAAACCAAATGAGACGAGGCCAGCCTTCAAAGAAAAAGAAAAGTTTCTGTCATTACAGTTCTAAAAATCAGGTTTTTTTCCCCTAGCATTCAGAGGTAATAACTGGTGGCAAACAAGAGCTGCAGCATCACCCCTGAGAGGAAGAAACAGCACTAAGTACGTGACAACGAAGGTAGTTCTTCTTTATACATGAGCTAGAAGCATGCAAACAAACTCAAAGATCACAGAATCCCAGGGGTTGGAAGGGACCTGGAAAGCTCCCCCAGCCCAACCCCCCTGCCAGAGCAGGGGCACCCAGAGCACATCACACAGGAACGTGCCCAGGGGGGTTGGAATGTCTCCAGAGAAGGAGACTCCACAGCCTCTCTGGGCAGCCTGGCCCAGGGCTCTGGCACTCTCACAGCAAACAAGTTCTTCCTGAGATTCACACGGAACCTCCTCTGCTCCAGTTTGCACCCAGTGCCCCTTGTCCTGTCACTGGACATCACTGCACAAAGCCTGGCTCTGTCCTCCTGACACTGCCCTGAACAGATTTGTGCCCATGGATGAGGTCGCCCTTCAGTCTCCTCTTCTCCAAGCCCAACAGACCCAGCACCCTCAGCCTTTCCTCATCAGGGAGATGTTCCACTCCCTTCATCATGTTTAACAGCAGTGAATATACCTGCTGTTTATCCTATGAAAAAATGTGGGTAGCTTAAAAACATACCTTTGAATGTAACCACCTCGCCAGTCTGAGCTTTAGGGAGGCCTTTTTGACAGGCATCAGTGGTTAAAGCCAGTGTTACTCCACAGCTGCCCAAAAGAAATCCAATCTGCTGGCTGCCAGCATCCTATAGAGAAACCATGGGACAGCAAACTTACAAATTCTGAGGATTTTGTACAGTTTGATGTAACTTTTCCACGTTTAGAAAATATTAAGACAATTTGTATCACAGGAAAAAAACCCAAACTTCTGGCCCCTAAAAACATAGTGCTTTTAAAAGTGCAGGCTCTGAGGAGCCCCACATAAGTGCTGTAGGATTTAGGCCCCCCCACACACTTCATTTATTTATGAAGCCCTAAAAAGTCTGCAGGTCTTTGCCTACCTTTCGTGTGAGTGGAACTTCTATTGGGACAGGGATGAGTTCTGCCAGGAGACATCCATAAAATGCCACCATAAACATAACTGGATCACTGTTAGGAAACACGAGAGCTACCTACAAAAATACATTAAGATCATAAGATATGCTTTTTCTTGTCATTTGGGGGGGGCAGGGCTGCTTTTTAAATGGGGGGGGGAAAGTCACAGTGATGTTCAGGTTCGTATTTAAACAAGGAACAGAAAGACTCTATGTCACGATAACACAGCAGACTGTATTGCCAGGCTTTCTTTAGCTCAAGCTGTGACTTGTAGGCTCTTTTATGCACAGAGATCATTCCCAACATGAAGCCTACCCGGTCTCCAGGCTTCAGCAGTGGCTCATTCTTAGTGGTTAGCCCGTTCAGCAGGGTATATGCCAACTTCAAGCTTCGACTCCACAGCTTTCCTAAAGGAAAAAAAACAAACAAAATGCTATCTAGAAATTAACAGAGACTAAAGGACAATTTAAGGCTTGGTTTATTTTAGTTTGCCTTTTTTTAAAAAAAAAAAACCTCAACATAAAACTAAACATTGTGTTCTAAACAATTCTCAAAGCTCCACTGAAAAGTAACCACCTAATGCAGCTGCTCTGTTACATTTCCTGCAAGCTTTCTTCACCTGTGAGAATGCAAAGCAGGAATTCTAACATACTGCAGGACACAACGTGGCAGTTAACTGTCCTGGGAGACACAACTGTCTTCCAAAAAAATTCTATTACTGTAACACCTCTAGTTCACTGACTCAGGCAAGTTTCAATTCCCACAATAACACTGTTGGTATGCTCCTAAGTACAAGTTTTCTCTGTAAAGATACACAAGAACAGGCTAAAATTTAGTTCCCACTCTGTGAATCTGAAGAGTACATTATTAGTCATCTGTTTCTTCCCCTTTTTTATTGTTCTTTGAAGCAAAAACCCCACAATGGTTTGAAATTTACAAACAGCCAATTGTAAGGAATCACTGCTGTGCACAGTTTCCCTTCATTTAACTTCCTTGAAAATGTTTTCCTTATTCAGTGAACTTGTAATTTGCATTCAAGCAGTAACCTAAAGGTATCTAACATGAGCACAGCCAGCTCCACCATGAATGCCCAACTCCTCCTCACAGTTGCCCCCAATCCCTACCGTAGGTGAGGGTGTAAATGGCTTTCCCAGTGGTGTCCAGGGCTGTCAGACAAGGTGCTTTTGGCTGAGTGGTGCCCCAACGCTGCAGGGCAGCCAGCAGGGAAGGGGGCCAGTTGGTCACCACACCCAAGGGTTCCCCTTGGAGAACATTTGTTTGATTCCCTTCAGGCTTGGGTTGATTTGGATCAGGCTGTTGCACTAAAACCAGAGCACAGCAAAAGGCCAAAGGTCAGTCCTTACAAAACATTAGGGTACACTTAACAGACTATTCTACAAACTGTTCTCCTCTTCCTCACAGCTGCCATTACTTCTCCTCTGCTTCCTGATCATGCTCTGCTGAACATCTGCTGACTTCATAAAAAATAATTGCCAAGGTTGTGGAGTTCTGATTCCACAACATTAAAAGGACACAGCCACAGGAACAGAAACTGAATCCCTGGTTCACTCTTTTTCTCTCTTTCAAACATCATTTTCTGCTCTGTGTTCTGCACATATCTTTAAATTAAAATCTACACCAAGTCAAGAAGCATTATCAGGGAGAAATGGTTTCAGGGACAACTGGACACTTATTTTCACTGCACCAAATTCTCAACAGGAATTGAACAACACTGTGCTTCTTTAATAAAATATTAACAAAAAAAAGGGCCAGATGAAATGTTCCTGGTATGGATTATCTACAAGTAGAGCTGTATCCCTCCTGCTGATAAAATCCTGCCCCAAGCTGCCCAAGAAGGTGAAATATCATGATGTGAGTAAACAAAACAGAGTTGGATTTCCCTAATGGTCAATCTATGCAGCAACTAAAATCAACAGTTCAAAGTGGTGCTCTCTGCTCTCCACAACGACACATGCACCTTGACAAGAGCCTGCCTGAAAAATCTTCAGTGAAAGACTGTAACTTCAGTCATTTCATATCTTAAAAGTATCAAACAAACAGTTAAGGGGATCTAGCAGCAGCTGCTTGAAAGTGTCACACTGAGAACAAAATTGTCAATTAATCTTTAAGGGAACAGAACAAAAAATAATTCTTCAAAATTAGGCAGTTATGTATTGCTATATATTATATATTGCTAAACAACTTCTACATTTGTTAGAGATGCTTTTGTTTCTGCCTGGACACATGCACACAGAGAAAAAGAAAACATAAGACATAGCTTACACATAAGACATAGCTTACACAGAGAGTGAAAAATGTATTTGAAATGAAATTAACCTTCCAGCAGTTCTTCAAAATCATCCACAAAAAACTCTTTCAAAGGTGGGCGCTTTGGTCTTTTCAAGGTGTTTAGAAGCTGCTGGATTTTAGAGGAGACTCTACTATTCACGGGGACACCTACCAAATAGAAAAGATTGATTACTTACCACCTATTAACAAACACACACTAGAACACATGACGCCTCGTTGCTGACAACATACTAAGGTCAGCCTAGCTTTCAGGTGGAAGAGTCATTTAAGGTAAGCAGCTTGTTTAGAAAAACACAGCTTTAATCAGTTTGTCACATTTGGGTTTGTCATTTTAAATCACTGCTTTCCCCTAGACACCTGGCTGATGCATATACTTTATCTTACTTTAGCTTAGCTTTTCAAGCTGTTGACTCCTTCATGAGATTCCAATACTGAAGAAATGTTCTTTTCTTGGAGAGTCTAGGTATTTGCTACTTCTTACCATTCATTCAGTTCTGAAAGTGTGAGAATGCTTGGAGAAAGTAAGTGAAATTATCCATCTTTCAGTATTTTACATGGCACAGAAAACCATGCTGAATGCTGAATCACAGAATCACCGAGGCAGGAAAAGACCTTTAAGATCATCAAGTCCAGCCTATGACCACCACCACCACATCTTCAGACCATGGCACCAGGTGCCACATCCAGCCTTGCCTTGAACACCTCCAGGGATGGTGCCTCCACCACTTCCCCGGGCAGTCCATTCCAATGTCTGACCACCCTCTCAATGAGGAAGTGCTTGCTAATATTCAACCTAAACCTCCCCTGGAGCAGCTTGAGGCCAAGCCCTCCTGTCTTGAACTCATTTGTATATATGATATATTTTTAAAAAGTTAAATATAAACGTGTGTGTATGTTTGCACTGATCGAAATACAAAGCTCTGAAGCAATATAAAAGTAAAATGTATGACTAAAAAGTTTACATTGCCTTTTACTACAGAAATATATAGAAATGGGGCCATGACTCCCAGCAGCAGAACAGGGTGAATGCAGTGCTGTTTCTCTTCCTGGGGCAGAGTGACAGACACACACTGCCCTGCTGCACAGCCCTGAAGCAGGCCCATGGCACACCATGGGTGTCAGGTTCTGTTCTGCACTGTGGTTCTTCAGCAAAAAAGGGACACAGGTTGAAAGCTAGGAGGGTTGTAATCACCATCTGCTGTTTCCAGAATGCTGCTGTTGTAGCCTCTGGGAACTCCTCGTACTGATGCTACCTGTGGACACTCATGACGTAAATGTTCCACCAGGCCAGTGGTCACATCTGGAGGTGCAGAGTGGTTATCTGTAGAAATGGAAGACAGGCATGGGAGCTCATCAGTCATCAAAAGCATCAGTACATCCTACAGCATTCCTTTTTGCTGTTTTCTCATGGTTGTTTTTTTAAACAAAACTCCCATTTCTCTAACCAAACTGCAACCAAAATCTTCTAGACACAGGAGGAATCCTGAAAGGAACCACCATGTCCACCCAGGATGGAGAGAACCTATTCCAACTTTCAAAGGGATCCAAACAACTCCTGGCAAGTAGAGTAGCAGGTCACTCCATCACCTCAAGGTTAAAGCAAGGAGATTCATGATCAGCAAACAGTGCACAGCTCAAGTCTACAAAGAAAGTCTGTCTCACATCTCTTAGAAGAAATACAGGCACCTGAAGTCTCACCACGAAACTAGAATGACTAGTCTAAGTCCCATAGGGAAGAGAAAGGGACAAAAGTATAAGGCTTATAAGATGGGAACTTTTGCCTGATATAACACAAAGCACTTATCTACATTCTGCAGCCTATAAGAGGAATAGTTTTGCTGAGAAACACAGATTAAGATTTGAGGTGACAAAGACACCACACTTAGGCCTGAAAACATCTTGAGGATGGACACAGAGAGATGAGAGACTCAGGAAAGCAACTGCTGACTTAAAAAAGTTACCTGCAGCTTGTGAGACCAATCATGGCTTTCCCTTAGAAACAGGTGGTGAGGAAAGCTGGTGTCAGCCTCCCAACACCAGTGTGGGTAAAAGCCTTCTGGTTATGTTGTGGTACAGACACAGTATGCTCACCTATCCGTGAGAACAGCTGGAATGCCTGTAGCACTCAAAACCCCCTGTGGTGTGGATGTCAACACTCTACACACACTGCTCACAACAGGTAAATGTAGCACAGTGTTTTCTGAAGCATGAGGCAGTGACCAGGGGACAGACATGACGTGCTGCTTCATTTGAATGGGGTGCACTGCAGGCAAAAAGTAGTTCAGTGGTTTGGAAAGTACATTTACACAGGCAAAGCAGAGCCACACTGAAACCTTGGCATGGGCTCGAGAGCCACCTTGAAACAACCTTGAGGTAAAAGGCTGCTTTGCTTGAAACTGCACCACATGGCTGTGCTGCAGAAAAATGCCTGGGGAATATCATAATTCCAAAATTGTGGCCTAGATTATGGCACAGTTCTGAATGGAATCACAGGTTAAGAAATGGCAGTATCCAGGAGAAGTGCTCAAATGAGAAAAAAGAATCAGAGGCCTGAAATATTCAGAGTCCTAGTAAGTAAGAGTGTAACAGAAAAGAGCTGCAGAGCCCACTGCTGCACTGTGCTGGAGGAGCTGAGCAGGGTCCCACAGCCCTGCACCAATACCCCTCAAGGGACTTCAGCATGTCCCAAGTGCTGCAGAAAGAAGCCCAGGCACAGGCAGATGTAGGCAGTGCTGTGATGTTCAAGTACCACACCCAGTCTGAGGAAGCAACTAACACTAAGGGAACAAGTGCTGATAGCTGAGTTCATAGATCTCCAGAGCTGGCACACAACCACCAGTACAGCTCTAAGCAGAAACAGCATCAGCAGAAACAGTAACATCCATTCTCATACTTGCCAACAGTCACCACTGCAATGTCAATTTTTGTACTGCAGACCTGTTTTGCTGGGTACTAAGCCAGGACCACAAATTCCTTTCATGCAGGTAAGGTACAAGAAGGACCAAGTCCTTCACTATCCTATCACTTCTGTCTCTGACAAATGTCCAAGTTAGAACCAGGAACAAGAAAAGGTGACAACCACATGTAAAACTGGTCCTGCAACCACTTCACAAAGAGTGCTGAATGCCCAGGTGTTCAGAGTGAATTGAAACTCTGAGTTTCATAAACTGTTTGAGTTGGGTTTTGGTTGGGATTTTTCTTAGCCTCACCAAAGTCCCAAAACATGGACTTCATGGAGCATACAAATCGACCACAGAAAAGGACACAGAGTCAAATGCACCTGGTTCTCACACTGTAGTCATCACCCACAAGTCCAGACTCCTCAACTTATGGACCCTGCAGTGATTATCAACATCTGAAGATTCCACTTCTTGAACGTATCAGCAAGAACTACAATCAGGCACGTTCCCTGCAGGTGGCTTCATCAGGGGAAGGCCCCAAAATGGCATGCCTAGAGATGACATTGTCACCACTGAACAT
Source organism: Chaetura pelagica (assembly GCF_000747805.2). Classification (NCBI taxonomy): domain Eukaryota; kingdom Metazoa; phylum Chordata; class Aves; order Apodiformes; family Apodidae; genus Chaetura; species Chaetura pelagica. The sequence continues at coordinate 346,114 of NW_009951968.1, read as the reverse complement.
GAAGGTGACTCCAAATGTACACCTGGAGTGACGTACACATGGGTACAAGGGGGAGGACAAGAGAGACTGACACACACCATGAGACATGGTGCACACCTGGGTCAGGTGCATAAAGCACAGAAGTGAAAATGCTGAAGGGAAGCAGGTTTTACCATGCATATTCCTGTGGGGAAAAGCAACCCTCTGCCCAAGGCAGGTATTTGAAACACAACAGTTCTGCAATTAGAAGCTCAGAAAATAACATCAGGAAGAAGCTATTTGGGGAAGAGATGTGTTCTTGGGAACAGCCCAAAGAAATCACACCAAAAATGAGAATGCTCAGAAAAGAAACAAAGCACTCATTAACAATTATTCCCAACTGAAAACTAGCACAAAAAAAGCTATATATGGAGGTGCTCATCTACAGCATTCATGGATCTTAGAAGCATCTCAGAGCCAAGTTTCATGCAAATCTGTGTTTCTTCCACAGGAGGGAAATGGCAGGAGTCCTTATGAACAACTTTGCTGCTGCCCACAGCTGTTCTGACTCACATACAGCAGAGAATTAACTCAGTTCTGCCTGGAGAAGGCAAAATTCTTTCTGTGCAAGTAGAAATGTCCTGATTTAAGACAGGATTAAGCCAATTTTCTTTTTACTGATTTTTTTTCTTTTCTTCAGTGAGCTCCCTTTTAACCAGCAGCAAGTTTTCCAGCTAGTGAACTGATAACGTTGGAAATAAATTCAATTTTCAGGATTTATGTTCAGATTAAAATTACATTAGCTTCATTAATTATTTAGGTATTTTATTCATATATGCCCATGAGAATAAATGAAATTAGTCTGTGCCATTGAGAGATACTCTGGCGAAGCAGAGAAAGATGAGAGGTAAAATAAAAAAGAGGAGTCTGAACAGATGTGACTTTAGGAATAATTATACTTGATTTAGGCTGAAGTACCTTTCCATTATTCCATTATTGATTATAAATGCAGAAGAGAGCAGTGGCCCAAGAAAGAACGTTTGGGATATGATACAGAAAATTAAAAGCCAGGCATTGGTGAAGAAGCAGCCTCTAAGGAGGAATCTCAAGGTGACATCCCAACCCAGCAGCAAGCTGGCTTGGACCTGAGATGGCTGCATATGGTTTTGTTTCTAGGAAGCCACTCAACCAACACAGACACTGAAAAGAAGTTTATTAACTTGTATTGGAAGAATCAAACAAAAAAGGAGCATGCCAACCCAACCAGAACACAGAACAGGACCCACAAGCAGCTACTTCATGCTTGCATTTCCTCTTCAATAAAACCTGTTCCTGCTGTAACACACCTCACCCTCACAGCTCCTGTGAAACTGCTTGCAGAGCCACAGCAGCTCAAAACACCTACTCTTAGAATCCTGCTTCCACTTAGGAAAAGGAATTGTACCTTCAAGTCTTTCAATAAATAATGGGTCAAATACACGATAATCCATTTTCCCAGTTACTCTACAAGAGCTAAGTTGGGAAACACTCCACAGCTGCAACAGTGACCTTGAAAAAGACCTAGACATCCTGCCAGCCTTAATAATTTCAAAGAAAATATTACACTGAAAGGAAAAAAGCCCCCAAAACAACATGTAGATGTTGTCCTTGCTTTTGGAGGTGAAAGACAAACAGCTTAAAAATAATGCATATTCCTGTTTGACTTTATTAAATACTCTAACCTTGCACTTCCAACACTGCAGTCTATTTATTGCTTGGCAATTCACCATGATTTCATCACGAAAAATGCAAACTGGATGAGCTGCAAGGGAACAATCTGCTAAATGTACACAAAACTGTGAACAGTTATTCAGTATTCAAAATACAGCATATTGTAATAAGGCACTGTATTTAAAATATCTACGATACCTTTTATCTTGCTGATGTCAGCATATGAACTGAGAAATTAAATAAACTCTTCCTCCATGTTCCAGGACAAATCAAAGGGGTTCTTTTGTGAAAGTATATTAACATTTATTGCTAACCAAAAATTCTGAAATGTTCTTCTGAGCATGGGTATGTTTTGTACAGAGAGGGAAAAATTCACTAGCAATAAAGCTGCAGAAGTTAACTGAAGAGGCAAATGTTTCTAACCATGTTTATGGATGCAGAAAGACAAACAAAGCCAAATGCTGCCCATAACTTTGTAAAACACAAAGCAAACCCAACACTTCAGCATGCAGGAGCTTTCTGAGGAAACAGCACTAAGCAGGTCTGGAGAAAAGCCTTTTTGCCTTGAGAAAGCTTAGGCATCAGAATTCCTCCCCATGCTTAGCTTCCAAAACAAAGATTCCCATACAAAACAGAGGAGAGAGGAAAAGAAAGACACAGATAACTCTTCCCAGGCTCGGACATAGAAAGAGCCTTCCAGAACACAAAGCAAGGTACTGCGTCTTTCCATCTCAGCTCCACTTGCAGGAAACTGCCTGCACTGTGTGAAAACTGGGATGTCAGTCATGGCAAAATGAGTCAATCCCTGCTTCTGTCAGCACCTAAAGCCACTCAGAAGATCCAGAGGATCTTTTCCAAGAGCCTCCAGCTGGTTAGGACTCCTCTCCCCATTTCACAGTAAGGAATCTGCAGTAGTAAAATCCCTGGTCACAAACTACAAACATTTTGAAGCCTGTAGCTACTCTAAGGCTGATGCCCCAAACTTAGCATAAGGCAGAAGAAAGTCAGAAGGCAAACCAGTCAAGGACAGAGAAACAACCCTCTCTTGAACAGCTGCCTCACCCCTAAGAGAACTTTGAAGCTTTTGTATCATCTAAACAGAGAAATCCAAAGGATACTTGGTTGGGCTTTCAATAAAATTTGATGGTAACAGCTAGACCAGCTAAGTGAATGGGTATGTGGCAAATGTATTTGTGACTTAAATTATCTCAATTTACATCTCTAAGTTTACAAAAGACAGTACACACTGAAATCTAAAGCATGTGTTTTCTTCATCTGATCTAACCTGTTCTCTGTAAGGGAACAGACAGAACTGTCTGCAAAGTGTATGCAGGGAGACTGTCACAGATGAGCAGTCAGGTGAGCAGAGCACTAACACTGCCCAAACCTGACATGTCCAGGAATGAGACACATGATGCCTACTGCACATTACTAGAAGCACAAACAGTTCATGCTGTAGCCCACGGGTGAAATACAAGCATCAGCCTTAATTTCATTTTTCTCAATTACTTTGGGGAAATACCAAGTTCTAGCTTCTCCTCTAGGTCCTTTCCCATCATCTAACATTATTAGACCTGTTGCACACACCTAAATCCACTATGAATCTTCACTACAGTGTACAAAAACATTGTGAAAATTATTCCCATGGTGGAAGAAACTGCCTTCCTCCCTTCCAAATCTTCCCAGAGTGCAAGACAAGGGCTCTGCATTTCAGGACAAAAAAAGTAACATGGAAATTCTGGGCCTTCAACATTACAGAGATGAAGACAAAACTCACCTTTTTGTTTTGGCTTGACAGTCCTACATTTTCACTCTAGTTTCACAATAAAGGAACATTCACTATTTTAATTTAAGGGGGGGGGGGGATAATCACACTTTAGCTTGAAATCTAGTCTTGTTAGTGCCTCTGATTTCATAACTTTGCACAAGATTCTGGATGCTTTTCTAGTCTTTTGGGTGTTTACCAATTGAGTCACCTTTGAAAGCCATTACCTGATACTGTCTAGGGGAAATCTATGCAGACAACAAAGCATGCAACAAAGACATGATCCCTCTGCAATTCTGCTTTTGACTCCAGTCAGGCTGAGCCTTAGATTTTTGATAAAACAAGCATTTCACCAAGAAGAAAGCACGTTCAGATCTCATGAACAACTTTGGTTTGGTTTAAATCAAACACATGATACATACCTGGTCTGTGGGTTGCACATTTTACCGTTATTGATAGTTCTCTTCAGGTCAAGAGTTTCATTTTTAGCCCTGCTTTGGGCTTTTTTTTTTCTTTCAAGTTTGTCTTACAACCAACACGGGCAGTCGCATACTGACCTAGCTGGGTGTGTGCCATGAGATCTGCAAGCACAGTGGCAGCAGCGGTGGCAGTAGCAGTGTTGGAAGCAGCAGCAGGTTTCCCTCCTGGATGAGATGAGGTGGAGGATGCAGAGGATGAGGTGGAGGAGCCCTGAATGACCCGGTTAAGCCAGGGCTCTACGTTGGAATGGCTCTGGAACGGAGGGGAGGTGATCCGCCCGTGCCGGCGCAGGGAGCCCTCATCTTCTGAGGCGGACGAGGTGTCTGTGATCAAAATAACCATGAGAGGCATGAAATGTGGGAATGACCCAACAGACGGGAACGTGAAGTTTCTTCCGTGTCCTTCACGCAGGCCTCTCACGTGCTGCACACGGGACACATGTATCAAGCCAATGGCACATTCACATGCACAGGTTCTGCTCGTTGCCATTTGGTAGGGTAATGCAACAACTTCGACACGTTAGAGCCAGAACACACTGGAAGTGAAGTTCCAGTTACCTCTGTATTTGGAATGATGCAAGACTCCAAAAAGGTTTCTACTTGAGGTACCATTCACTACCTGTTCTCAGTGAGACCGTGGGACCTGTCCCACTGAAACAATGTTTATGTTCTGAACAACCACCCTGCATCTCATCCCACCTGAACAAATGCCATCACATTTTTGTTGGGTATTATTTTCTTCTTCTTCTTTTTTTTTTTCTTTTGGGGAGGTAAGGGAGGAGAAATCCTTCACTTTTGGATTCTTTTGACAACTGTTTTCATGACATCATGGAATGGTTTAGGTTGGAAGGGACCTTAAAGATCATCTAGTTTCAACACCCCTGCATGGGCAGAGACATTTCCCATGAGATCTGGTTGCTCAAGGCCCACCCAATCTGGCCTTGAACATCTCCAGGGATGGGGCTTCCTCCCTGGGCAACCTGTTCCAGCATCTCACCACCCTCATAGGAAAGAACTTTTTCCTAATTGTCCCTTGTCCTCTCACTACACACCCATGTAAAAAGGCCCACCCCAGCTCTCTTGTAGCCCCCCTTCAGATACTGAACAGTTGCTCTAAGGTCACCACGGAGTCTACTCTTCTCTAGGCTGAACAACCCCAACTTCCTCAGCCTATCTTCATAGAGGAAATAGGCTGAGAACTAGTTCTTGAAAACTAACTACTTAAAAAAGCACAGTGCTATCAAGTTCAATGAGAGAGTAATTTCATTAAAGAATGAAATTTCATGAAAATTATAATTTCATTAAAGAATAATTAAAAGGAATTTAAAAGCATGCATTTTAACCACATAAGCTGATACTAATGAACACTACACAGAAATGCTCCAGAGAGCATCTTCTCAGTCTAGATGTGTATTTGCCTGTTTGCAAAGCAGTTTTAAGTCACAAATAATGGCCAGAACAATTAAGAAGTCAGAAGGAGCTGACAAAAAGCTTCTGAAAAAGACAGGGGTCCACTACTATACTCTAGAGTCCCTTCCAGACATGGAAATAGTGGGCTATATCAGAAACTCTGCAATGTTAATTTTGGCTTAATTTTCCTTTAAAAAACCTCCAAACACCTAACTGGTGAGCTATAAACAATTCCATATAAATTTTGTTGAAGCCGCATGAAAAAGCGTTTCTGATCTTTGGCAAAAAATTGCCAGGTGTTTAATTTTCTGCTTTTCAAAATTATGTGCACTTCCAACAGCTCCAGAATAATCACTTTCTACTGGTTTGGTGAGTTTTTTGGTAGCAAGGGATGGGCCCCAGGGCTGGCTCCTGTAAGACGCTGAGAAGCTCCTCCTGCTCCAAACCAGCCAAGGAGTCATTAGAGGGACAATGGATGAACCTCTGCCACTGACATATGGAAGGACTGATGTAAGAGCTGAGCAGAGAAGGACTTGGGGGACAAGAGCTGTGCTGGGGAAGGAGAGCAGTGCTGGTGGTTGGTGAGGAAGGAGAGGAGGAAGGTGCCCAAACAGAAGTTTCCCTGCAGTCCATGGGGAGATGGCAGCTGTGCCCCTGCATCCATGGAGGAACGTGGTGGGACATTCCCTGAAGGTGCCAGGGGGGGTGAACTTGGCCCCTGGACTTGGATGTTGTGGCCAGTGGATTTGCTGACTCTGGACTCTGATTGCTCAGCTGTGGAAGCCCCCAGGCCAGGGGAGTTGGTTTCCAAAGCCCCTGGGACTCTGTGAGAAGCCCAGGCTGAAACAGCTCCAGACCTGGTGGGAAGGACTCATGGAGGAGAGGTTGGTGGAGGATCTGCCATGGGAGGGACCCTGTGGGAAAGCAGGGCAGGACTGTGAGGAATCCTCCTTCCTGAGGAGGAAGGAGCAGTAGGAACCTCCAGCCTGTGAACTGACTCTAAACCCCATCCCCATCCCCCTGTGCTGGGGGGAAAGGAGGGAAAGACACTGGGAACAAAGGGATTTGGAGCTGGGAAGAAGGGAGGGGTGGGGTGACATGTGCAAGCCCTGCTCTTGGTGTTTTCTGTGTCCTGTGGGTGTTTGATTGGTATGAAATTAAATTATTGTTTTTCCCCCAAGTTGAGTCTGTTTTGCCCAGGACTTTAATCGGTGAAGAACCCTCCTTGTCCTTTGTCTCAACCCAGGAGCTTTGTCCTCCTCATCCCAGAGTGTGTGTGTGGGAGGGGGAAGCTGAGTGAGCAGCCACGGGGCTGTTCCTTTGTTGTTGTGTTGGGCCCAAACCACTAAACCCACAAAAATCAAGAAATAATTTCGTAATAAACTTGATGGCATTTTCCAAGTTAAAATCACAACCTGACTATCGCTAGTGAAACATGACAATTTTGAATGAAAATACATAATTGATCTTTGAGAAGGACACAGATGTGGTGGATCACCATTCCTGGGGCTGAGCCTTGTATGATATTTCTCATACACTACTATCACAGTTGTAGGTTTTGGCTGCTGACTCCATCTGCTCCTGAAGAGGAACCAAACTTGACCTCTTAATGCTTGCAACCTTCCCTTTGTCTTAGGCAGAAAGCAAAAATAAACAATTCATGGAATATGGCACAGCACAGGACAACAAACAGTCAGGCTTCAAAAAAATAAAACCCCAAATAATCAACTGCATTTGCAATCTATTATTACTTCAGAGTAAGAAAAAAAAAAGCACAGAAGAAAAGGTTTCTCAAAGGATACATGCTCTGATCCTGTCTCCTTAACCAGGTGCAAGTTTAGTGAGGTCTGGAATTTCTAAACTTTCAGGTGTCTTTCACAAGTGGGAGGGGGGGATACCCAAATGAAACCTTTCAATGTAAAATAGCAACTATGTACAAAAATGAAGGATCAGTAGTAAAAACATTCTAATATCAAAACAATCACAACAGAAAAGTAGCAAGGTAACATCAGTAATTAGATCTGGGGCTCTGGTGAGAGTTAACCAGTGGTTCTCAGTCTCGTGTGAGCAGAATTCCATGTACTTGGCTTGCAGCTCTTCCTGGCTGGGAACAGACCCAAGACAGCCAGAGAAACCACCACCCTTTGGACAGCACTTGCACCAGGACTACAGCTCAAGTTCTGATCACGTGAAATCCATATGGGAAGGATGAGATACTCAATGGGATGAAAACAAAAGTAAATGAATATTTTTGGAAGGATGGCTGATAAAAATCAGTAAAGTAACATTAGCACTCGTCAGGAGTTGGCTTTGAATTTGACATTGTGACTAGAATCCAATGCTTCCTTCCTGGTGACTGATGGTAACTGTTTGTAACAAAAGTTTAGTTATGAAGAAAGCCAGGTTTAATTGCCTTAACTTCTGTCAATACAAGGATTTTAAGGCAGTGTAATGGCTCAAGACAACAAAACTAGATGCCTGAGTGCTACTCAGGTTCTCTGCAATTTCACATCTTTCCTGCTG
>NW_009951968.1:312189-338088 GCF_000747805.2 Chaetura pelagica | reverse complement strand
CAAATAAAGGCAACTATTTTTTGTGAATTGATATAGCTGAAGCAAATCCTCAGAATATTTTTGAGTCGCCTGGTTACAGAAGTCATCCAGTGAACTCATCTTACAATAAAGGTATCTTGTAATAAGTCCCCTTCCCTTAGGAACACAGCATGACAGATCTGAGAGATGCTTAACTCTTCTCAGAACCAGGAGAGGTGCTAAGGATGGAGGACAACAGGAGAGGGCAGAATGCAGGGTCAGGCATAGGGCATGACCAGGCAACTGTACCATTTACTTATGACCAGCCCTTTTTATCCTCTCACCCTGCTATTTTCCCTGCACTTGGTTCCTCCCTAATTCACCTAAATCTACCCCTTTCCCAGTCAGTGGTTCCTCACCTAAGCATCCTGTAACAAAAGTCTCATGCAGTTCCCAAATACTTTTACCCTGTATCCCATAATGTATCCCCTACACCTCTGCAGCATCAGACCCTCAGACCAGAAGGTGCTCTAGTGTTGACTGGTCCTGATGGTTTCATGCCTGGGTTGAGGCTCTCCAGGGACAGCCCTGAGAGAGGGCTGGACAGGGTGAGCCTTCTTCTGAGTGCTTGAGTTCCTGCCTGCTGTTCTTACTCATGCTGCTTTGGGGCTTCTGGAGATGTGTCTGTGAGAGGCTGATGATGGCTCCTGGGACACACCTGTGAGTAGCTGGGAAAGGGTATTATTTGAGCTCCCACATCTGCCACTCTCTTGTGCTCCTGCAAAGTTGTGCAGACCAGCTTTTATCACATAACCAGTTGACTCACAGCATCTCCATTTGAAAAAAAAAATCAAAATCTCTCCATGTCCCCAAGACTCTGTTCCTTCAGAGCAGCCCTGACCTGAGGCAGAGCAGGCACAGCAGTCACCACAGGGACACTGCTTCAGATCTGTCCTGACAGCATTCAAAGCATATTTTGGTTCTCTCAAAAAAACTGCAAGGAAATTTCTTCTAGTTTTAAATGCTAAGGGAGACAGGAAAGTCTGGCTGTTCCCTGCTCTCAGTAGGGCTGCTGGATGTCAGCTACTTTCTGTACACCAGGGAAATGAGAAAAATGGACAGTGACACTATATGAAATGCACCACTCTTTTGTCAGTGTTTATTTTGGAGAGTGAGAAGGAATATTACTTTGAAAAGCTTTAAATAGAAACCTCTCTCCCAAAGCCTCAGTATACAGGGGGTCACTACATTCATTTTCTCCAGGATTTCACCTGATGCAATTCAGAACCTTCTCACACAAAAACATGTATGCAGGAAAACTCCAGAGCATGACAACCACCCTGCTGCAACAGCTGCCCTCATGGACTTCTGAATACACACGTACTAGAAGAACAGGGTAATCTAAATGCATGATACCTCAACACATGATCTAGGCAACAACATAAGAGTGAAGAACAACTATATCTAAGACTACAAAAGAAGCTTATGATTTATTAACCAATGAAACAGCCAGAAAACCCACCAAAAAAAAATACAAAACTGTGAGACTAGCAAAGAAAAATGTAGTTTCCTTTAAATGGGATGAAAAGAAAGAAGAAATAGAGCCCAGGAAGTGAAAGAGCAGCACAGCAGACCCACTTTTTTTACAGAAGGGGGATAAGAAATAGAACTGATGGAGAAGAGCACTAGAGGTCAGTGTGCTTCTACTCCAGGCCCAGACTAGACAAGACAAGAGCACTTCATTCAAAAGTTCAGAGCTTAAGGAAATTCCTTTTCTTTGTATACAAGACTGGCCCCAAAACACTTGGCTTGATAGCACACCATGTTATCTGGAGAAAGATTTTCTTAACCTCTAGAGAATTCATTGTGAGACAACAGGAAGACTACTTTTTTCCCCTAAAAAAAAATAATTAAAGAAAACTTTCTGACCTAAAGAATCTGAACAATTACAGCATGATTTTCTGAATGTTCTAAATTGCCCACAGCTGAATGTTCTGCAAGTTAATACAGCAATTTACTGCTCTGGCATTTTCTTCAACTCTTAAAAAAAGAATCTTATGCAATGTGAAATGAGGTATTTACAGCTCTGACATACTTGCCAACATTATCTCCTTCCAAGCAACACATTACATAAGAGAACATACTTAATGTATAAAGGGCAACTGCTCACTCTGTTACTGCTTTCAGATGTACCTTCAGCAGCTACAGTTTTCTAGATGAGAATCAAAAATCCTGAGGAAAGACATCAAAAAACAAATCCAACCAACCACCTGATTATCAGGAAATACAGTCATGAGAACAGAAGTTAATTGCAACATACTTACAACTTAGTAGAACAAAGCATTTGCTCTTTATATTTTGCTATCACATTCACCTGGCAAGATTGACACATGTTAACTCAATAGATACCTGGAGGTGTGTATGTTTCTACTGAAGAGTGCACAAGAACAGACCGTCTTTTGGAAGGCATGGGCATCTTCCTCTCTTTGTATTTTGCCAGTGCTGCTTGTACTGCTTCAGTGTGGACATCTATACAGAAAACAAACAAACAAGAAAAAGGGTTAAGAGATGTTTAATAATTATTTCTTTCTAAAAGCATGGAAAACATTAATGGTATCTTTTACAGCTCAAATCCAAAGGCTAAATTGCACATGATGGTCCTTTTGGCTTCCGCACAGTTGACCCCAATTGCTCATCTCACAGAAAGGAGCAGGTTCTCAGCTTCAGAGAAAGCAGCACTTCTCTGTGAGCAGAAAAGTTCAAAGCTGAACTACAGTAACGTGTTTTTCAATCCTGAAGCTGTGACAACTCTACCAATTGTTTGCCCTTCAGCAGGGTTTGGTAGGACTGGGCAGATACACCTCCCTCCCACGCAGGTTCAGCTCAGAAGCAACGGCTTCAACAGTTAAGGGAGAATTTAAGCAGGGTCAAGGTGACATTTTCCTCATGAAATCAGTTTGAAAAGGCTTTGCAAGTATAATTTAGGAAGAACATCCTGAAAAATCAGGACCAAAGTTACAGCAAACCTAGTTCTGAGCTACCTTTTATGTAGCAGGGGGTGGAATTTCAATGCAGATACTGTAAATTGGCAACAGCCTTGGACTCCTCATTCTTCCATGTCCTCAATGGGAAAAGAATTGAGAAATGTATGCTTGAATCTCTCACAAAATATGCAAGTAAGAAAAAAACAGAAAGAAGAGACTACATCTATATGAAGAGTTAGGGAAGAGACACAAACTGTTTTCACTTTCCCAAAAGCAAAAATTAACTTAATATAGTCATTGGGTGTATTTTAGGTTTTATTATTTTTAAGCCAAAACTGTGAATAAAGAGGAATTTAGTGTTGAATGAAGACCACACTGCAGATAAAACTTAGTATTCAAGTAACTCTGAATTGCCTTCAGCAGATTTTTCCCTTTGACATATTCCAGTGGTGTCAAAAGCTAAAATTTAGAGAGAAAGAAAATCCATGAGAAATGAACAGATGTCAAGATGAGGCAGATTGAAAATACACCTTAACTTACGAACCAAGATTTAAACCCATGAAAAACAAGTACAACATGTATACACACTTACAAATAGCTACAAAGATCCCAAAAGCAAGTGTTGTGATTATGCCTCTGTCTTGTCACACTTCTTTTACGTGGAAGCAAGAACTACAGAATCAAACTGTTCAATTTGACAAAAAGATGGATTCTTTCCTTAAGTATCCATCTGAGGCTGCAATTACCTAACAGGTTGATAAGACCAAGACCTGCAGGTATGATACTCAGACACGTGACATACACACACTTATACAGCTTCAATTTTTCTAAAAAGTCCTTTATCTGACCCATACTTACAAGAATTAACCTTGATGACAACTACAAGTAAGCTCCATGTTTTGGTTTTTTTTTAATACCAGTTCTGGTACTAGTCCCAAACCTGCTCAGCATGAGGTGCTAACTTGTTTTAAATTGTGCTGATCAATCCCAATTAACTTGGAGAAAGCAAGATAGCTCAGGGGAAAGTTCATCAGTATATGTTTTAGGGAAAATGGGAAGAGATTTTCGAGTGCCCCAGAGAATGACAGGCTGTGAAAAGCAAAGGTCAGCACAACCATGGGAACCTTCGGAAGTGCTGGCACAAAGAACTTTCCAAAGGCAGCCGTGTCCCAGTCCACTGGATAAACACCTGACCCTCGGGGGGGACAATTATTCAATTCTCCATCTCCAAAAACAGATTACAAATGCTGCCCATAAACTCAGAAGCACAACCTTGCAGGTCCAAAGGAGAAACAAACCGTTTCCCTCAGCCTGGCCAAATGGATCAGAAAAATCAAAACAAACCCTGCATGCACCACCCCAGACACCACCTCTTGGCAAGTCTGCCTTTTCAACAGATCATCTGTTCAGTGCTGTATTTAAAATACATACATGCAAATATACTATAGCACCTCTGCCTCCTTACAAGACTTGGTAGGTGCTTGTCTCAAAGAAGAACTTTCTGTGCAGCTAAACTGTGGGGTTCAGACATTATGTTGTTATGAGGAAAAAAATATGAAAAACCCCCAACACTTCTTAAACCTCTATCTTTTGAGACAAGATTTTTTTCTTTATACCAGGCACCATGTAAGATTTTGGCTGCTGTCCTTTACACCAAGGAGTCGTTCATGGATGTTTTATGAATCAAAAATTCACTACCCTCTCCCTGCTTCCCTTCCCCACATCTGGGCTACTACTTTTTGTCATGTCTTGGTTTCTCCTTATCTCTTGTTTTAGACTTCAAACCTCCCCCCCCAAATAAATGTCCATCTTGAAGTTCATTCTCATGGATATCCAAAAGCAAATTTCTGAAAACTCAACACACTTCTTGTTTTACTGTGTTGCTTACATGCAGACATTACTGCTATCCACAGACTTTATAATATTACTTAAACTTGTTTTTGCAGCCTTAAAAGTTGGGGGCAAAATGCCAATTCTGCAGGACCCATTTCCACAGTAGAACCTGTCAGACACGTGACATTATGTGTTTTTTGAAAAAAAAAAAGCTATGTGTGTTTTGAAAAGTATTACAGGCATTCACTTCAACCATTCATATGATCTACATATAATTGACAAGACATTTTTAGGACATACTAACATCTGGTAGGAAGAAGAGGAACATAACAAACACATATAAATTAATTAAGTCATCAAATAATGTTGCAGACAAAAAAATCCCATACTTGGGAAAACTATAAAAGACAACCTTTAAGGTGCATTAGGCAAGGGTGTGTTGAGGCATTTTAACCAAGCAGAGTGGGACAGGTCACAACATCATACAAATTTGTGGTAGCAAGCATGGGAACCACTTTTGATTCAATTTCCAGAGGGCAGAATCAGCACCAGCTCCTCCTCTAACCCACCTAACTCCTAATCCAAAACCTGGAAAATACAAGATTAAATGATACAAATGAAATTATATAGACAGTAAAAAGATTAAAGATTATTATAGACAGTAAATGATTCATGAGCCAGCAGTGTGTCCTTGCTGCCAAGAAGGCCAGTGGAATCCTAGGTTGCATAAAGAAGAGCATGGCCAGTAGGTCAAGGGAGGTCATTCTCCCCCTCTACTCTGCCCTGGCAAGGCCACATCTGGAGAACTGGGACCAGTTCTAGGCTCCACAGTTCAAGAGAGACAGGGAACTATTAGAGAGAGTCCAGCGGAGAGTGACGAAGATGACAGGGGGATTGGAGCATCTCTCTTAGGAGGAAAGGCTGAAGGAGCTGGGACTCTTTAACCTGGAGATGAGAAGGCTGAGGGGAGAGCTTATCAATATATACAAGCATCTAAAGGCTAGGTGCAAGGAAGATGGAGACAGGCTCTCTTCAGTAGTTGCCAGTGTCAGAACGAGGGGCAATGGGTACAAGTTGGAACATGGGAAGTTCCATTGAAATATGCAGAAAAACCTCTTTACAGTGAGGGTGATGGAGCCCTGGGACAGGCTGCCCAAGAAGGGTGTGGAGTCTCCACCTCTGAAGATATTCAAAACCCACCTAGATGCAATCCTGTGTAAAGTGCTCTAGGTTATCCTACTTCAGTGGGAGAGTTGGACTAGATGATCTCTAGAGGTCCCTTCCAACTCCAGCAATTCTGTGATGATAGCCTGGCTAAATTTTTATTCTGTTTCATGTTTTATAGCTCTGATTTAACTCATCAGTTCCTTCTGTACTCATTAAGATCTATTTCCAGCTTGAATTTTTTTCTTTCAATATCTTGTCCTTGAATAACAACTGAGCAGGACCATCCTCTCCCAAACAAGTATATTAAGGTATTGGTTTCACTTCCCTGGAATGTTTTGTTTGTGCTCCATGTTTCCTTTAAGAGTTTATGTAGATTATGTACATGATGAAAGAGACTCCACTAAAAAAGGCAAAAGGAATAAAATACTTTTAAAGAAGCAGAACATTTAGAGTACAAAAAAACCAGAAATTAAAGTTTAACTGGAAAATGGAATTGCAAAAAGAAGCTCTCTACCATTGTCAGTTACTAATTGCTGGAAAATTTAATGTGAAACTGATTTAACATGTAACAACTGTGCACTTCAGTTTTATTCAGCAGATTAAAGAGTCATTAAAATCAGATCAAATGCTATCTGTATCCCATCATTTCTGAGCAGAGGGAACACAAATGTTCAACAGTGCACACTGAAAGAGATGAACAGCAAGTCCAGTATCATATAACATGGAGATTAAACTCAAAGGGAGAAGAAAATGTATATGCTGCCATACCAAAGCAGAAGAAAAAGTCTTGAAAAAATAGTTTTAAGCTTCTGAACTTTTACTAAGCTGCAAACAATCATCAATTTATTGATTAAAAATACTTCCTCCTTCCCCTGTTGCAGTAAACTCAATAATCTTCTCATTTTATGCATCTGTTCTCATTTTCTTTCCTTCTACATGTCCTTAAAAAAGGATAGGGGGAGTAAAGTAAGAGGTATTTTGTGGACTATAAATCACCTAAATTCTTACACCCTAAACCCTCCAGCTACTAGAAGAGCATTTTTTTTTTTTTCATGTTTATCAGCTTCTGATTCTTGCTTCTGCCTTAGGCACAGGAGAAAGAATTTCTACAGGTGTGTGAAGAAAAAATGGCATCCACAGGTTGACCAGTTTCTCTACTTCTCACAGACCTGCAAGTACCAGCAGCTAAAGCAACCAGCACTGTCTGCCTCTACAAAAGGCTGGTGCATGTGATTGCATCTCTGTGACTAGGACTGCCAGTAAACAAGTTTAGCTAACATAGCTCCAAAGTCTGGCAACAAACCACAGAGGACCAGTGCATGATCAAGCTCTCTGAAACAAAAGGACAGGGGAAATGGCAAGGAAAAAAGGACAAGAAAAAAAGAGGGAGAGAGCTTATAACATCCCAGACTGCTTTGGGCTGGAAGGGACCTTAAAGATCACCTAGTTCCAACCCCCCTGCATGGACAGGGACACCTCCCACTAGCCCAGGTTGCTCCAAGCCCTATCCAATCTGCCCTTCAACACTGCCAGGGATGGGGCAGCCACAGCTTCCCTGGGCAACCTGGGCCAGGGTCTTACCAACCTCACAGCAAAGAATTTCTTCCTAATGTCTCACCTCTATTTCCCCTCTTGCAGCTTGAAATTGCTCCTCCTCATCCCATCACTCCCTGCCCTTATAAAAAGCCCCTCTCCATCTTTCCTGTAGCCCCTTCAGGTACTGGAAGGTGCTCTAAGATCTCCCCAGAGCCTTCAATTCTCCAGGCTGACCAGCTCTTTGTATCTAGCTGCTGTTACAGGTATCACCCCTGCATGCTGAGCAGGCTTGTCCTCACCTGGAGCAGCTCCCTCAATGCATCTCTGTATCCTGTTCCAGGCAAGGTGGGAGAACAGGCTGCATATTACAGCTGTACACCTAACAGGCTGAAACCTGAAATAGTGCAAGAATGGAAAAGAGAAACTACAGCTGCCAGGAAAAGCCTCCAGACACCCGGAGGGCTTAGCAGCTCACTTGTGTTCTCATCCAAAACCAGGCAGCAGTGGGACTGAATGTAGGAGAAGGCACAGTGCCCAGAAACCACACACCACTCCTGAAAGAAAAGCCATCAGCAAGAGCAATACACTCATCCCCAAGTGTCTCTGGATTGAGGCAATTCATTAGGTAATATTAATTATTTAGGTAATTTATTAGCCTACAGTATTTATTGATGATATTCACTGTTGGAAATTTTTTGGTCATATTTACTGCCTGAAGACAAAACTCTGTGGCTGATAAAAACTTAGTTAATTTAAATGGCCAACAACTCTGGGACATAAAAAAAAATGTGCTTGCAGTTCCCAAATGGCAGATTAACTGCATAAAAAGGCAAAATTGTTTCGCTTGCTTATTTTAAGCAATTCATGTTCTAAAATAACTATAATTGCTCCAGAAAGAGCCCCTGTTCTATGAAGAGTTGCATTTCACCCTCATCTGCTACTCTTGACAAGAGGTAAAGAAAGGAAATAAAAAGAAATAAAGGCTGGAAGGAAATTGAAAAACAACAACAAAACAGAAAATACACATCTCTGAATGTCTGAAGAATAAATAAGGCATGCTGTTGATAGAACTAGTATTACTCAGAATTACAGCCTAAAGCTGTTTGTGCTTCACAACAGGCAATGTGTGCCAACGAGGTAAGAACATTTCAAGTTGGTGGTGGTGGGCATCTTTTCTTTAGGTAGAAAATGCTCTTAGTGTAGCTAGAATTTCTGAGATAAAAACGGGACTGCTTTGTGAAATAAAACTGACTTTTTATGCCAAATTATTGGGAGGAACAAAGTGAAGCTTTGCACTTTGCAGTAATTAGTGTTTTCTGAGACAACTTGTCCACATTCCTACTCATGCTCTAAACGTCAGAGCATGGGTAGCCATGGAAAAAGCCACCAACACCAAGGGGAGGCATTTTCAGACCCATGTACTAGATAGCTCAGTATCTATTTGAATCAGAGTAGTAATACTTGCAAAGGGTAAAACACACGCCAAACACCTTGCTTTTTTTGTTTGTGTCCCTCTTCACTGAGATAAAGAAAGCCGCTAATACAATAAATCTGAAGATTTAAAAAACAAAATTAGAGAGAGAAAAGGAGGAAATCTATTGGCTTCTGACAGCTCTATTACCGTTAATGTCCCTCAAGCCAAGCAAAACCATTGCTGCTTGGTTTTATAGCACCTGAGCACACCAAACCTCATCATGTATCACTAATTGGAAAAAGAAATTCAATTGCTTTTGTTACAACTAAGAACTGTTTCCACAAAGAGTTTAAATTGCAAAATGAAGAACACGTTCCAGGCAAGATTCTTTAATGGAATGTGAACGAGTGGAGCAGTGATGGAAACCACAGGAGGATGTGGCAGTTCACTTCAAGCACTACTGAGTGTCTGGCACTGGCAAGCACAAGAAACAACCTATATCCTCTACACATCAGGCTTTACCTTGAATACCTGCTCACTGGCAGGACTGCCAGAACACTTGGGGTCATTGAGAAGCACTCATATTGAGACATAAAAATATTGGCTAAGCTCTAGACTGAGGAAGCTGTGAGCAGTACTTCAGAATCACTGAAAATTGATTTAAATACTTTCAAAATCAACAAGATTTTGATCTAACTCTAGGAAAAGAGGAAGCCCTGATAATGAGATTAACATACAAAACCCGCATCTATTAATAAGCAAGTGTGCTAGCTGAACCTGTTGATACCACCCACTTCCACAAGTCTTGCACTCTTAAGACTAATGAGCCCTTATGCCAAACTTCTTCCAAACATGGCAGGGTTGTTTACATGCTTCTTGGTTTGTTGCTTTGCTTTTTTAAGTATCCTCAGTGCAAACTGAGTGGAATATCTGAGGCTCTCAGCCAGGAAAACTGTCCATGTACACAACCCACTGCTCTCGGCTCTCCCAGCACTCTTGGCTAAGGGTTTCCAAATATTCCCTGTTGCAGTTATGCTCTTTTTGCAGATTTTATTTCTGTCAAGCAACATCACATGCTACTATAAATGCATTAGTGTCTATCAAATTAATGGCTCTGCTTGTAATTTATTTGGAATTTACTTGGTCTCAAAGTAACTGGGAAATTACAGCTGCAATTCAAGCACTACATCAGGTTGGGGTTTTGTGATACCTATTCAACAGTAGAATTAGATGGGCACCTGAAATGCAAAAATGATAAATTTGTACAAACCCTTAAAAAGGTCATTTAATTTTGATACTTCCGAAGTTTCTTCTTTGTGCAGCTGAACACATGCATCTTTCCCAGGAGTCCCTAAGTATTCTCAGAATATGTACAGGTCTCACTCATCCTTCAGTTATTCCCAAGGAACCCTACAGGCACATCAGCTCCATCTCTGGAGCAAGGTTTTCAATGTCAGTAGTCCAAGAATGACACAATAACCACTACGCCCAAGCAGTTGCAAAGCCAGGTGACACAAGCCCAGCCACTTATTAAAGATGTGCAATGGGTGTCATTACTTGCACATCCCCAAACCCAACATACATAAATACCCTGGAAAACAAACAGAAAAATTTCCAGTTAGGAGTCCAAAGGTATTTAGAAGAGCAAGGCTTCCAAACACCTGCCTTTCCTCACTATTGTGATGAGGAAATTTGCAGGGAAACACTGTACTTCAACCACCTGAAAAGTAACAATGGGAACAGGACGTGATGAGGTTATTGGTATTTTCACAGAAGTTTCCAAAACAGGTTGGTCACAGTGGTGTCCATTTAAAGTTAAGTAGAATATCCATTGTGACATTTCCCTTTTTTGTGCAGTTGCTTTTGTACACCAGGAAATATTTGAAAGTAGCCTACAGTAAATATGATAATACTATAACCTTCCTTGTACAAAAGAGCCCAGCCAACCCAGCAAAAATGTCCCCAAAACCCACAGGCACTAGTCCTCTAAATGTTTGAGTAACTGGTCTAGAGACTAGAAAACCAATCAGCAAACAAGAGAATATGGTTAACCACAGTGTAAAATTCACAAGAAGGAAGAGATCAGAAGGCATGTCTATAGTTTCTTTCCCACCTAGGACTTTCTCCATCTGGATTTGAACAAAAATACAGAAGCATATGGAGGGTAGAAACTAGGGCAGGTATCCTGGGAGGATTACAGAGAGATTGTCTGAGCAGCCTGGAATCAGGTGAGGAGAGCCAAATCCCAGAGGGAATTAAATCTGGCCAGGATCTTAAGAGCAATAAGAAAAGCTTCTGCAGGTATGCTGGGGAGAAAAGGACACCCAAAGAGAATGTAGGGTCTCTCCTGGAGGAAACAGGCTAGATAGCAACACAGGAAATTGAGGAGGCTGAGGTCCTCAATGACTGCTTTGCTTCAGCCTTCTCTGGCAAGGGCTCCAGTCTCAGCACAAAGGCCACAGCAGGTCAAAGCAGGGACTGGGAGAATGAAGCAGCCCCCACTGTAGGACAAGAACAGGCTTGTGACCATCTAAAGAACCTGAAGGTGCACAAGTCTGTGGGACCTGATGGGGTTCACCCATGGGTCCTGAGGGAGCTGGCAGATGCAGTTGCTGAGCCTCTGTCCATCATGTTTGAGAGGTCCTGGCAGTCAGGTCAGGTTCCTGTTGGAAAAAAGGGAACATAGCCCCTGTTTTTTAAAAAGGGGAAGAAGGAAGAGCCAGGGAACTACAGGCTGGGCAGTCTCTGTGCCTGGCAAGGTCATGGAGCAGATCCTCCTGGAAAGTCTGCTAAGGCACATGGAAAATAAAGAGGTGACTGGTGACAGCCAACATGGCTTCACTAAGGGCAAGTGATGCCTGACCAAATGGGTGGCCTTCTAGAACAAGGCTACAGAGGTGGTGGATGGTGGCAGAGCAACTGATGACATCTACCTGGATTTGTGCAAGGCCTTTGACACTGTCCCAGATGATATCCTGGTCTGCAAACTGGAAGGTTTGCTCATGCAGACCTCATGAAGTTCAACAAGACCAAGTGCAGGGTCCTGTACCTGGGTCAGCACAACCCCAGGCACAAATCCAGGCTGGGGGGAGAATGGATTGTGAGCAGCCCTGAGGACAAGGACCTGGAGACAGGAGGAGATGAGAAGCTTAACATGAGGCACCAGCGAGTCCTGGAGCCCAGAGGGGCAATTGTGTCCTGGGCTGCATCAACAGAAGTGTGTCCAGCAGGGCCAGGGAGGGGATTCTGCCCCTCTGCTCTGCTCTGGTGAGACCCCACCTGGAGTACTGTGTACAGCTTTGGAGATCTCAGCACAAGATATAGACCTGTTGGTAAGAGTCCAGAGAAGGGCCACCAAGATGCTCAGAGGGCTGGAGCAGCTCTGCTCTGGAGCCAGGCTAGGAGAGTTGGAGTGTTCAGCCTGGAGAAGAGAAGGCTCCAGGGAGACCTTAGAGCACCTTCCAGTGCCTGAAGGGGCTCCAGGAAAGCTGGGGAGGGACTTTTCATCAGAGAGGGTAGTGATAGGATATGAGTGAATGGTTTTAAAATGAGAGAGGGGAGATTTAGTTGGACATTAGGAAGAAGTTCTTCACTCTAAGGGTGGTGAGGAACTGGAATAGGTTGCCCAGGGAGGTTGTGGAAGCCCCCTCCCTGGAGGTATTCAAAGCCAGGTTGGATGAGGCTTGTGCAGCCTGGTCTGGTGGGAGGTGTCCCTGCTCATGGCAGGGAGGTTGGGACCTGATGATCTTTAAGGTCCCTTCCAACCTTCACCATTATATGATTCTAAGAAAAATGTTCATGTATAGAATCAGAAAAAGCCACACGCAAAATATTCATTGCTTCTTCCTTTCTTCCAAATCACTTCCAACTTTTTCTTTAGGAGCAGATACTACTTTACTAGTAAGTACAGCTTTCCTATTAAGACATGGGACTTTTCAGATACTTTTCTTCTCCTTACCCGATCGGAAGCGCTCATCCCTGGAGTTGGCAGAGCGGGATTTCTGCTGCTTAGACACGGCAGCGGGATCTTGCGAAGAGCCTGGAACCCTGTTCTCTGCTTGCAGGGATGGATCCACACCTGAAATACAGTTTAATTTCAGTACAGATTTAGGTTTCCCAATAAAACATCTGCCTCCCACCTCTATGTTTTTACCACCTTAACACCTACCTACAAGTCCAGCTGCAGACTTAAGCTGGTGCCTTTCAAAACAAATCTCAGTTTCCAACTGTGTTTTATATTATTTAAACTAAAGCCTAGCTTGATCTTACAAGCTTTAAACAGAGAAGGTAAGAAACACTCCTGAATAACAGAAAAACTCCTTTGCTCCTCCACAGCACCTTACAATCATTTGTCATTAGGTGTTTTGTATGTCAGTTTCCTATGGAAGGAAAGGGAACCAACCCTCCCCCCCAGGTCTACACCATCAAGAGAAATGCTGCAGGGGTGGTTACAATTCACACTGGACTTGGAATGTCTGCAGAGAAAAGATGATACTGCTCCAGCTTTTAAATCAAAATTGAACTATTCTGTCCCATTTCTTGTGAGTCTGAAGACAAAGGAGCTAATTTGAGTAAAACTTAACAACGTGCATGCCTGTTTATTCCCATTTATAGAACAATGGCCAGATAACCCACCTTTCAGAAAAACTCCACAATTCTCTAGTAAAGACTCTGTAGGCATTAAGGGCAGAATTTCTCTGTCATCCCCAGCTGTTTAACAACTACTGCCCTAACCTAGGGTTACGTACCTCAAGATACTAAAGAATTACATATCCTCCCATCCCCATGAAGGGTAACAAAAATAAGAGGAGTTGAACCACTCTCCAGCTTTTTCCCTGCTCCTGCCTGGAACAGGGCTCCAGACAGACAACCCAGAGCAGGCTCCTGCCTTTAGGCTGGTTAATGTTCAGGAGGGTGCATCTCACCTTTCCCTTCTAGCACAGCAGCAAGAAGAAATCAAAGGAGTGGACAGTAACTATTAAATATTCCCTATCACTCCCCCATCCCAAACTCCCAGCCGGCTCTTGACACATCTGCAAGGACTATACATATTTGAGCTAGGAACTTACTTTAAATTTTCTAATCTATCTACATGTGAAGCACAAAATTAAGACCTGAAACCTCTGAGGATACAGGTCATGCACAGCTGTGAGAAGGCAGAGGAACGTCAGGAACAAAGGAGGATTCCTTAGTTTGTACTGTTTTAAGGCCAGTGAATTATTACCTTCAGAAGTGCCATGGACACTACAAACCAAGTACAGCAGACAAAATTACAATGCAGTTGGAAGGTATTTTGTATGAATCTATCATACAGTCAGACTCACATATGATCTTATGTGGCTACCTGAGTAAGTGGCGTGTTTAATGGTAAACTTCCCTTAGCCATGTGAGATCTGCTGCACCAGACTGACCCGCTAGGTCCATGAGGGAAAGGCTGTGGATGTTGTCTGCCTGGACACGCAGACAGTGGCCTTTGACACTGTTTCCCACGGGATTCTGATGATGAAAAACCTGACTGCTTGTGGCTTGGACAGGCGTGCGCTCTGCTGGGTAAAACACTGGCTGGACGGCTGGGCCCAGAGAGTGGTGGCGAATGGAGCTAAATCCAGCTGGTGACCAGTCACAAGTGGGGTTCCTCAGGGCTCAGTGTTGGCATCACTTCTTTTTAACATATTTACCAATTACTGCACCCTCAGTCAGTTTGCAGATGACACCAAGTTGGGAAGGAGTGTTGATCTGGGTAGGGAGGCTCTACAGAGACTTGGACAGACTAGATCGACGGCCTGAGGTCAAGTGTATGAAGTTCAAGAAGGCCAAGTGCTGGGTCCTGCACTTGGTCCACAACAACCCATGCAATGCTACAGGCCTGGGGAAGTGTGGCTGGAAAGCTGCCCATCAGAAGGGACCTGGGGGTTCTGATTGACAGGTGGCTGAATATGAGCCAGCAGTATGCCCAGCTGGCCAAGAAAGCCAATGGCATCCTGACCTGTATTAGGAACAGTATGTCAAGCCAAACCAGGGAGGGGATCACCCCACCTTGAATCCTGTCTCCAGTTTTGGGCACCTCAATACAAGAAAGACATTGAGGTGCTGGGGCATGTGCCAAGAAGGGCAACAAAGCTGGTGAAGGGCCTTGAGAACAAGTCTTTACTGGGTGTACCTTTCATTTAACTCTTTCCTTTCTCATTGTGTACCTGTCCTCAAGTCTTGCTAGAAATAACAAACAAACTGAAGACATCACTCAAGAGGAACTCGTGCCAGTGCCTTTGCAAGTAAACCTCTTATTTTAACAAGAAAGGATTCCTCTTTCTCTCATGTGGTTCCTGTTCTATCCCCTTCCCCCCAGAAAAGAAACTGGTTATTAGTTATTAAAAATCTTTTATAATAGCTAGATTTATTATTAAGACCTTTCAGTAAGATATGGTCTTTGCACTTCAAGTGTAAGTTTTCCAACAGCAATTGGATTAAACATACCAGTCCTACCTCAAGTGGTCAAAACAAACTTTCAAATATGTTATTTTAATATACTATCCTCAGGAAAAGTGTTTTATCATTGTCCTGACTGGATGAGTTGCTATACACAAGGCCACTGAGTGAATACACTCACATCCCAGTTGCAGCTTTAACACCTCTGGATGCTGGAAAGACAACCTTGAGTTAGTCACAGGTTCAGAGAGAGCGTGGGGGGAAAAAGAGGAGCCTACATATTAGAAAAGGAAGTAACATTTAATAAAACATACATGTCTGAGTTTTTTTAAATTAGCCCAACTTCAGAGACGTGCTCCAGTCTTTTAGATTTTGCTATACAGAAAAAGCAAACACGTTCTCACTTAATGGAGTTTTCCTGCTCTCCAAAAGGAAAGCTTTTGAAGTAGACAACAGGCTTAAGTATCATCAAGTAGTTCCCAACAGGGCAAAAGAGACAGAGCAGTGCAGGAACTGAAGTGTCCTCATCAGAGTGCAGCTGAACATGGAGCTGAGTGCGCACATGATGTTCCACAGCTACCCAATATAAAGAGGTAACACTCTCTAAAACTCTTCAGCAGAATCATGTTCCTAAAAGAAAAGCTAGTTTAGTCTGCCAACTGAACTGATTCAACACACTTGATACACCAAGAGTGGTGAAAACACATGAGAACTGTATTTTATATTTCATGCGTAAAAACGTTTTACATGACCACAAGAGTCCAGCAAGATTCATTGATCTGGAAACAGTAAATAACTTCATATTTCATTAAAAGACTGAGGCAAGTAATCTCCTCAAAGCCTGAGTCAAGAGAAGAGCAGATGAAATGGATAACATGATAACTAAGGTGGTGAAAAAGAGAACAGGACAAGCAGCTAAGAAAGGAGTCTCCCAAAAACAGACAGTGTGTTTATAAAATTTTCAGGTAGCAGCTTATCTACATTACGAAGGTCAATGTGTCAATCACCAGGTGAATTTTGTGTGATCTTGTCACAAGGAATCTTAGGTGAAGGAGGCAACAAAAGAGCAGGAAACTTTTTTTTTTGTATGTGCCTTTTTCCTCCAAAAGAGGGTTACTAATTGTAAGAGAAAGAAAAGCTTAATGCTCTTCTCATAATTCCTTATTCTTATATTTTCCAGTTACACAGTTCAGGACCCAGCTTTCCAAACCTGTCTCTCTTCCTGGGCATGGTACAGCCCATGAATCCCCACTTTGAACTCCTACAGAGCCTTGGAATCAGGACTAGTGAGAACATAACCAAGCCCCTATCCCACCCCATGATCCCATATGTCCAGAAAAGCCAGTCAGTGAAATTAGTGATAAATAACACTGCTGCATCTAGCACAAGGTTTTAGCCATTGAACAGACTAGGAAAATAAGATGGAAAATGAGATAAGTGGTAAAATCAATCGACAGATGACAAGCTGCATGTGGGATGCTCCAAAACCATGAGCAGCTTGAACAACTTACCAACTTCCACAACCAGAATCCGTTCCTCCTCCAACACTTACAGAACAGATTTTTTGTGAATCAGAGCAAAGGCAGCTGTATTGTGATGAAACAGATAACCATGAACCCCAGAAGTTCTCTTCAATTAAGACAGAATGAGGCACAAAATTAGTAGCACTATTGGAAATCATAGGCGTGTTTCTTCAGGTCTCCCTCTTTGCTTTCTCAAAGAAAAAGGTTTCACATCATAGTGCAAAACCACCATGAATGAATCTGAAAAACATCATTTTTGGTAAAAATACTAAGATCTAACTCTTAGGCTACACAGTTATGTGCCAGAAAAATCCTGTTGCACACGGTTGCTGAGTTTTGTAATTTATTCTGATGCTACGCAAATCACTACCTTAGCCTTCAGCAAAACCAGATGGATAACTAGACTAACCCCCCTCATTCACATGGAAGATCTTTACAAAAATAACATTTCAAGAAGTATACACTAAAGACACTTGATCTACTGTCACTGTATTTTACCCGTTTTTATCATACCCAAACCTAGCATAAAAAGTCATCTTAAAAGAGGTTGCTTGTTCCAATTAACTGAACCATTTCCTTCTACAGGATGAATAAAAGTAAATATTTGAAATATAAGTGTATTTTTCTATCCACCAATACTGAAGAGTTAAGACTAATACTGGCATATGCAGGGGCAAAAGTTTCAAAAACATTCTTAGCAAAAGCATAAAATTGATTGCTAGAGGATTCTCCTGGGCAACGTACATGAAGAGTAATTACCCTGTTCTCCCTTTCATCATGGACAAGGGCGCAATGGTTTGAAGCTTAGAAAGGGGAGATTCAGGTTGGACATCAGGAAAAAGTTATTTCCTGTGAGGGTGGTGAGATGCTGGAACATGTTGCCCAGGAAGGTTGTGGATGTCCCCTCGCTGGAGGTCTTCAAGGCCAGGTTGGATGGGGTCTTGAGCAACCTGATCGAGTGGGAGGTGTCTCTGCCCATGCAGGGGGGTTGCAACTACATGATCTTTAATGTCCTTTCCAACCCAAACCATTCTATGGTTCTATGATCTCGTTAGATGTGACATCTTAATGTCAAACTGAGTATTTTTTAAAGACCTTCACCAATGCATCTGAAAAAGCTCTTAACCACACAGATCTTATTACCTTCACAAAAAAACTAATAATGAAATTAATCTCTGAAAATAGAAATTCAAAGTAATTTCCTTTCTAAACTAGGTTAATTTTTATAAGATAAATTGTATCAGCTTACTAGCTGAGCCTTTCAGAAGTATTCTCTTCCAAAGGAAAAGTAAAGCCAAAGGGGTTAAAAGAGCAGGGCAACAATTCCCTCACTTCAGCTTTACAGGCACTGCTAGCCTGTTAGGTGTCATGCCCCCCCAGACTCCCAGTCTGCAGCAGATGCTGTACCACACTGCAGAGCTCTGCAGAGAGGACAAGGGAAGAGGGAGGCTGGAGAGGAAACTTCAGGCTCTTCATGCACCGTTAAACCTTTCTGCAGCTGTCGAGCTGGATCGAGCCGTAAGAAAGGAACAAAAGAGGACAACCAGGTTCAAAGCACTAAAGGAAAGGAAAAGAGGTAGGAAAAGGCAGAAAACAGAACAAGTGTGGGAACTCCTGGTCTGGCTCTAGGCTACCCTTCAGTCCACCCAGCCCTGCTCTAGTCCTCCCTCTGCTGTCTGCTTCACACCTGGCACCTTCAGCCGCCCAAAGACCACAGCCTGCCACCCAGGCGGCAGCACACTCCTTCCCTTACTGCCCCTCCAACACCAGGCTTCTCGGCCCATCTCCTCCCCACCCTGCCTCTGGCTCCCACCTCCCCTCCATGGGTCGAAGCCCTACAGACCTGCTGCTGCTGTTTCACCATTGCAGTCTGCTTACCTCCTACACTTACACAGAAGAAGGGAGGTTTTCACCAAGGACAATGTTTTTTGAATCCCTCTGCTTTTCTCTGTGTCATGGCTCAAACCAGGACACCCTGCCCTAAAGGAGAGGGAGCTTCAGGAGTTTCCTAATTAGAGCCATTTATTAATGTATGCAAGGAGCAGGGGCAGAGCTGGGTGTGCTGGAAGTAGCCTCTCCCTTCCTGTTAGTACAACTTCATACCCCATGGCAGAGAGGTCCATTGGTGTGTAGCACCTTCATATGAAGTACCTGCATGCAACCAACCCCTTGATTTCACCACCAGCAGGGTACCTCCTATTCCTCAGTCTTCCCAAGCAAAGTAGAGTAGCTGTGCTAATGCAAAGCCAGCTTAAGTACTGCTCTGCATAATAGTCATAATTCCAGATTTCTTTAAATAGAATTTTAGACACAGTTACTTCCCACTGTAAATGAAAAATAAAGCAAACTGTTCTCACAAAAATCCCCTGAGGTGCTAGGTTTACATGAAAGCCACACACGGAGTTCCAGATCTTTTAAAAGAAAACCTAAGGTAGGAGACTAAGTGGCAATTATTCCTCAAGACTGAAATTTCAGGACCTCTCTTTACTTTTTGGTCTTAGAAGCCTCTCACCTCAGTTATTAAGCATCCAGTCCTTATTCAGGGCATAGTTCAATTTATCATTCTTTGCTGTCATACCACATGCCAGGGCACACTACCTGATGCACACATTTTTGTCTTCAAGATCTAAAACAATCTAAGTGTTCACACCTCCTGGGTCAGTACAACTGAACAAGGATCTACCCAATATAGAAAATAATGAGCTTTAAAAAAAAACACAACAAACATATTATTTAATTTTATATAATTTATATATAGTTTTTCTATAATATATAAATATATTTGTATATAATAATAATATTAATATTAAAACAACAATAATAGGTATCATATACATGCATTATGCTTGACAATCTTCCATTATTTTCCTCTACTGGAATAAGCAAACTTCAGCTCCTAAGTTTCCACTTGGAGAAAACAAAGCCATTTTAAGGGCATTGTTACTTTCCCTGAAAGGAAGCATTCAACAGGAACAAAAGTACAAAGGCATAGAAGACACTAGTTAAAAATGTGTTGAATTCAAATACTAGCCAGGAAACTAAATTGTCTCAGTGAAAATATCAATAGCAAGAGACATGCTCTTTTGGAAGAGACTGGTAAGCAGAATAACCTACATGTCATTAGCTAAACCTTTTATTTCTCAAAATAACAGCCCTTCTAAGCAGCAGCTCAGGGGATGTTTGACAAGCAGCCCAGAGCTCCTAATGTAAGTAGATTCTGCCTATCAGTCACACCCTAAATGAATATAAATTACTTAAGTGCCATGCAGCACAGGTCTAATCAAAGCAGGTAGTAGAAGAGGGAGAAGTCAACTATGAGAAGCCTCTGTGGCAGAGTCAGCAAAATCATCACTAGGAGCAAGGAAGGCCAGGCAGGTGAAGCACAGCAGTGGGAGGAAGATGGTTGGCTCTGCAGCATCCACCAGAGAGCAAAGGGACAATTCAGCCCCTGGACCTTGGAAGATCCTTATTAAAACACTCCTTGCTTGGCTATCAGCTTTCAAGGTGATATTTGCCACATCACTTATGTAAATTTGGTTACATTAGCTGAGCAAGCACAGGCAGTGTCTACTGAAGCACAGTAATGAGAAAGCAAGTGACCAAGGATGATAGATATAACCCCATCTTGAGTTCCTGATAGGAACAGAGGTCTGACAGTATTAGTTTGGGAGAAGTACAAGGCATTGTCCATCAAAAAAGACACCTCAAACAGCAGCAGCAACAGCACTTCATAAGCACAAGGGAGCATGAAGGGCTAGCACCTACAAAACATGTCCAAGGAAACAAAACCTACACATTGTGCATCCAAGTCCACTTTATTTCCAGGAAACACATTATTTCTATATAAAACTCTGAGATCACAGAAATGTCACTTTCACTTGATCATAATTTTAAAAAAAACTTTATTTACCTCAATGTTTGCTAGAGTTGAGCATGCTACTTGATCATTTGCTCTTGGCTGTATCAGAAGGTTTATGCCAAGATGTGTGCTTCACACAGCTTCTAAACATTCCATAGCATAAGATCCATACAAAATGCACCATCCCCAAACCAGCAGGAATATTAATCTTTGTTTTCTCTAGGCAGCCTTTACGACTATGTAGGTGGCAACCACCAACTGATTACCAAATGAACCATGGGAAGAGATGGATGACTGGGACCTCAGTCCTTAAGTTCACATTACCTTAGAACCACCTGTCTGAGGGATGATTTCTTTGGATTTTTTAATTTATTATTATTTTTAATTCAGAGAGTGAAATCACCAGCATTGTTTCTTCACTTGGCAGCAAGCTCAAAAATATTTGTTATACCTAGACAGATATAGTTTGACTGGTGCAGATGACTCTTTCATGAAAAACTAATTTATCACTAAAAGCCTCAACAAAAACCATAGTCAATTTAATAGTCTAATCTCAAAATTCAAGTTTCCAAAAGAATGTACTATGAAATTTGGTCATAAGGCTGCAACAGCAAAAAATCACTTAAAAAGGCACATGAACAGCAATCTCTTGTATTTTCAGAAACTGGGAGCAGTGAAGCTAAAAACAAAACAGCTTTTTTAACTGGCCCTCATGATCATGTTACATTTTCATAAATTTCATTTAAACCAATTACACAAAGATGCAATCAAATTAACCTATTAAAATTTGGACATTGATCACGGCTACTATACCTGTAATATAAAGTAGGAGTTTCAATGCAGGGGCATCAAGAAAGGTAACTGCACTTTTTTCCTATAAATTTTAAATGTAAGATATTATAAAAGCTATTGTGGACACCAAGACACCAGAGTTAGTTGCACATTCCTTAGAAAAGGAACTACAGAACAAAGTGATACGTAAAATTCATCCCATTCTAATCGAACAGTAGGCTGATATGCCCACAAAAAAGTAAAACAGAAATCCCAGTGATAGAGAATTAAAGAACAGCCCAAGTTGGAAGTGACCTCAAAAGACCTTGTCCAACCTTCCAGTATCATTGTCAGCACTGGTCTGATTCCACTGGCACTGGACAACTGAAAGTATGTTTAAGACCAGGAAAATCTGACTCATGAAACATTCAAGAGCTAGGGACAAAACAAGTAAAACCCAGGTAAATGAAAGAATATATAGCATTATCTAGCTGTTATTATCTTTATAGATAAAATATATACAATATTAAGATGTATTATATATAAAACAGAGTAGCTAAGCTTTAATATATATTTTATATAAAACAAAACAGCTACACTGGCCAGGTATTTAAAGCTACAGAAAATATTTGTGTCTTTAAAGAAACAGCTGAAAGGTGAGCAGCACATTATAACAGTAGCAAAGGATGATTGCAGGGTAATTCCTGTTGAACAGAAGGGAAGGCAGACCACCTTCAGGGGACTGAATGGTTGCTGCTAGACCTTCTGGGGTTTGTATTACATCTTCCTCTTTGGATAAAATAGCTTTGAAATGGTTTTGAGAGTCTGGATTACCAGTGGAATTCATGTAATGAGAAGGCTACCCCTAAAATGAAATCTACAGTTACCAACTTCACATATTTGAGCGCACAGAATACACCTTATTTCACATTCAACAATCAGCTCATGCCCTTCCACTTCAGAAGTGAATTTAACTCTCCAATGACAAGTGTCACTTCACAGGTAGAAGTCACCTGCTCTCCCAAGCATAGCACTGAGTTTACTTACAATAATGCTTTTGGAGTTGCCATTGTCTCTGGTATTGTTTCTCATTCTGAGATACAACCCAAATGTGTGAAAATAAAGTGACTCTAGAAAGAAATAGTTAATTTAACCACCAAGTGTTGCCTAAAACTCATCAGGAAATCACAATGAATGTTGGCTACAGGAGAACAAGCAAGTAGGGAGTTCAGGATGCAAGCTACCAAATTTCACTGTTAACACTGCTCATTTTCTCATGCTATTTCTGAATCTTCTTACACCCAAGCTCCATCCACATTCAAAATGGATTTCTGCACTGTGTCTGATGTTCTCCATCACTCAGAGTCTTCACTAGCAGCATGCCTGGCTGCCTATAGATACAACTTATTATTTCCACAGAGGTTTATCTCAAATTTGGGTGCAGGGGTTGACTGAGGAAACTGTTACCAACTGATTACTGCCAAAGCTTGCTAGTAACTCAACACTTGTTCTTACTTTTGCACAGTGCATTTGATTAGATTAGTGCAAGATAACACATTTTAATTAGCATTTCCCTGTAACAACATTGTTTTACAGTTCCTAAGTGAAATTTCTCCACTAACACATCATAACTGCAGGTCTACAACTTTAAACTGCAAATCGGAGACTATAGAAATGCAACTCCTGAACACTAACATGTTCTACCTAATTCTACTGTTAATTGAAAATATGTTTTGCAGCCACTTCTGTCTTGTTCTATTCACTAAGCCCTCTGTGGGCTTATTTAACACTGTATAATGATTTGGTTCCCCACAGATTCAGGTACACAGTTGCACTAGAAAACTAATACATTTTACCTGGCATTGAAAAAGCAAGAGCTCTAATATGATTATTTTTTTAATGTGGCAGCTGATGAGGTATAATATAAAAAGTTAAATTTCCAGAACCCAAATCTTATGAGTATTGTTTAAGACACAAAAATCATACAACTTGTTGATTACTAAGTGTTTGTTAAAAGAAGATCCCAAATTAGCTTTAGAAAGACATGATGGTCAAGTCACAGCCTAAGAACTCTTCAAAGCTAAAATGCTGACATGTATCAGTCTGGAAAAACTTGATGGAAAATGGGAAGCAATGAATCCCACCAGGAATGTGACTGAGCAAAGGATGATACAAAATATCCTGCAATCACATTTTTAATGATAAAAAAAAATCACTGCAGGCTCAAAGCCTCTGGGACTCCCATGTATTAATCTCAGCCAAACTGAAACAGTGTCAGTTAACAAAATTTCAGGCAAGAACTGGGTTAATAGAACATATGTGAGGAAACTGAAATAAGTAGCTAGTTAAGCGTTTTAAGCAAACTTTGTCTTTCTGCAGAAGTATCATAATTTCTGCTCAGAGACAGACAGCTCACTCCATCTCTTTTTAGCATATTAAAGCTAGATTCCTGTCATCTTAATGCAAAGCTAAGCAGAAGTGGTAGACAAATCAGGTAATGAACTATTTCTTAGAAAATGTAGTATCAAGCAAGTAGGACAAACCATAGGATCATCTAATTTTTGAACACTCCTTAAGATGATTAGGGAAAAACTGGCTGAATAAGGAGACATTTTTAAGCAGCTGGCAATCTAAAGGGACCTAGGATTTCTAGTTGAGCCCAGTATCAGATCACAGACAAAGTAGGACACAGCTGAACTGCACTGGCACCTCCTTAGGACACAGTTACTGTCCAGGATGTTAAGGTGTTAACCTAGATAATATGAAGCCACTCCTCCTGAAAGAAACGCCCCTGAACCTCAAGTTTGCAAAAGAAACTTCAGTGAAAATAGTTCTTAAAAAGTGCCATTAACATATTTTCCCTACATTTTGGGGGTGTTTTTTTTCTTCCAAAGCCATCTAACAAGTCAATTCCATAGTTTTATACGCTGCTTCAGCTGAGCAAGCTCTTTAATGGTGATCTAAACAGGGTATCATAAAACACTTTTGGAAATTATAGATATCATAGCAGGCTTCTTGAGCATACAACTGAACTTCATCAGCCTAACACCCCTGGGAACCCTGCACAGGAGTCAGTGTTGCTTCTACGACCCCAAGACATAAGATATGACACAGGGCCAGCAGTATTCATGCAAATAAGGGGTGCTATACACTGCATCCTAACTTCAAACCTTACTTCAAGAAGCATAGAAGAGAAAGTGCTGCTCTTTCCTAAGCTACACTTGAGAGCTCAGATCTTGGAACAATTTGCTCAAACAGCCTTCCAGTGTAAGGATTAAGAGAGAAAAAATATAAAATAAAAAAATCACTATCAATAGAAAAAAGAGAAGGTAGAGCAAATTGATGGTTATGAGAGATTAAAGCAGACAGAAATCCAAAGGTGTGACTTTCTAGTAGACAGACTCAAAGCCTTTAACCACGCTGAGGTGGAAGACAAGGTAATTTGAACAATAAAGTGAGACAGTTCCCTAGAGACAAATCATGTAAGGAGGAGAAGCTGTGGCAGGTGAAGCTGGAGCTTGCTGCTGACTGCAATAGTTATCAAGAAATCCACACTGCTTCTATTCAAGAAATGAGCCATTTTATAGAGATGAGTTAGGTCCTG
The DNA here is from genome assembly GCF_000747805.2 of Chaetura pelagica. Classification (NCBI taxonomy): domain Eukaryota; kingdom Metazoa; phylum Chordata; class Aves; order Apodiformes; family Apodidae; genus Chaetura; species Chaetura pelagica. Next base: position 313,013 of record NW_009951968.1, on the reverse strand, counting down.
CATGGTCTACAGAGTATTATAAATTTGCTAAGGGAAAATCTACAGCTCTTCTTAAAAAACCAAACCCAGTAACAAGCTTGTGCTAAGAAAGCCGTGGTGGTGTTCTAGCTAGTGTTAACCAGGTGATGTTCTAACTATTCAGTGCCAAATACACACCGTCATGTTTTCCTTAAACCACCACAACTCAGCAGGCAGCAGAACTCATGAGACTTGAACTTTTGTTTGTTCTGCTATGAAGAGCCACAGGGTTCATGCCTCAAGATTTCAAAAGCAAGAGACTATAATCTAGTTCAACTAGATTTAACCAAAACAAGACCAAAAATCCCAGCATTAATCCCTCTGTTCCCTGATCTGAAAGCATAGCAATAACATGGCAAAATAACACCTGTTATTCTTTTTCTCTCCTCTAACTACAGTGTCTCATTATTGGTCCCACTCAATTCAGTTGTCTCCTCATTTATGGAAGAATTGGCCTAGGGTTGTTATACAAGCCCAAAGCTTTAACCCCGAGCAATTTAAGTGTCCTACTACAAAAACAGATACAAGATGTTGGGCATTTAGCTTTTGGCCATTGAAGATAAAGTCTGACTATAACCAGCTTTAGAAGTTAACAGTTTATAATAAAAAGTCAGTATTTTGAAGAAGTGGAGGGGAGGTAAAGGTCATGTCCAAAAAAGCATGAGAGTGATGACCAGTGTTTTAATTTAATGAAACTGGCCAACTTGCTTTCAGGAATAACTTGATTAATTTTCAAGGTTTTAAAAGTTACCTTAAAGTCTTGGATGCAGTCCTCAAAGTCAAGTTTTGCTGACAAACATGTTACC
>NW_009951968.1:306919-311665 GCF_000747805.2 Chaetura pelagica | reverse complement strand
TTCCCTACATTGTGGGGGTGTTTTTTTTCTTCCAAAGCCATCTAACAAGTCAATTCCATAGTTTTATACGCTGCTTCAGCTGAGCAAGCTCTTTAATGGTGATCTAAACAGGGTATCATAAAACACTTTTGGAAATTATAGATATCATAGCAGGCTTCTTGAGCATACAACTGAACTTCATCAGCCTAACACCCCTGGGAACCCTGCACAGGAGTCAGTGTTGCTTCTACGACCCCAAGACATAAGATATGACACAGGGCCAGCAGTATTCATGCAAATAAGGGGTGCTATACACTGCATCCTAACTTCAAACCTTACTTCAAGAAGCATAGAAGAGAAAGTGCTGCTCTTTCCTAAGCTACACTTGAGAGCTCAGATCTTGGAACAATTTGCTCAAACAGCCTTCCAGTGTAAGGATTAAGAGAGAAAAAATATAAAATAAAAAAATCACTATCAATAGAAAAAAGAGAAGGTAGAGCAAATTGATGGTTATGAGAGATTAAAGCAGACAGAAATCCAAAGGTGTGACTTTCTAGTAGACAGACTCAAAGCCTTTAACCACGCTGAGGTGGAAGACAAGGTAATTTGAACAATAAAGTGAGACAGTTCCCTAGAGACAAATCATGTAAGGAGGAGAAGCTGTGGCAGGTGAAGCTGGAGCTTGCTGCTGACTGCAATAGTTATCAAGAAATCCACACTGCTTCTATTCAAGAAATGAGCCATTTTATAGAGATGAGTTAGGTCCTGCATGGTCTACAGAGTATTATAAATTTGCTAAGGGAAAATCTACAGCTCTTCTTAAAAAACCAAACCCAGTAACAAGCTTGTGCTAAGAAAGCCGTGGTGGTGTTCTAGCTAGTGTTAACCAGGTGATGTTCTAACTATTCAGTGCCAAATACACACCGTCATGTTTTCCTTAAACCACCACAACTCAGCAGGCAGCAGAACTCATGAGACTTGAACTTTTGTTTGTCCTGCTATGAAGAGCCACAGGGTTCATGCCTCAAGATTTCAAAAGCAAGAGACTATAATCTAGTTCAACTAGATTTAACCAAAACAAGACCAAAAATCCCAGCATTAATCCCTCTGTTCCCTGATCTGAAAGCATAGCAATAACATGGCAAAATAACACCTGTTATTCTTTTTCTCTCCTCTAACTACAGTGTCTCATTATTGGTCCCACTCAATTCAGTTGTCTCCTCATTTATGGAAGAATTGGCCTAGGGTTGTTATACAAGCCCAAAGCTTTAACCCCGAGCAATTTAAGTGTCCTACTACAAAAACAGATACAAGATGTTGGGCATTTAGCTTTTGGCCATTGAAGATAAAGTCTGACTATAACCAGCTTTAGAAGTTAACAGTTTATAATAAAAAGTCAGTATTTTGAAGAAGTGGAGGGGAGGTAAAGGGCATGTCCAAAAAAGCACACTAAAGAATGAGAGTGATGACCAGTGTTTTAATTTAATGAAACTGGCCAACTTGCTTTCAGGAATAACTTGATTAATTTTCAAGGTTTTAAAAGTTACCTTAAAGTCTTGGATGCAGTCCTCAAAGTCAAGTTTTGCTGACAAACATGTTACCGTTTAATGTTGCACATAAAATGCTAAAAGCCCCCACATTTCAGACTTTTCTCTTGTTCTGCAGTTGTCTATAATAGGCATTTTCTACTACTGGTTAGATGCAATGTCAAACACTACTGATTTATCTAGTCTATTTAGTGAGAACTTTTCCATTACCTATTTTCACAGATATAGAACAAAAGGTGTAGCTTATATACAGTCTCTTACCTTGAATTAGTGGTATGTACCGTGCTAACAGCTTAGCTCTTTTCTTTTCATATCCTTTCTGAGTGATGTCTCCTAAAGAAATGAAGAAAAAATACATATTATTTTGAACAGGTTTTAAAGAAACTCTCATTTTCATGATACCTGTGATTAAACTCACTAACTTTGAATCAATCACTTTAGCAACCAAGACCTGGGCATGTCAGAGAAATTCACGGACTTACACATACCACATACCACTCATGCAGCACTATCTGTGCACATATGAAAACGAGTGTGTTGGAGATAATAAACAAAGGAACAGTGGTTTTGTCTGTAGCACTTGTTTTGAACTTGGTTCTGGAGATATTTATCATAAGGCTGAATGCAACATAAAAAGATAGTGTAGTGAAAGCCAGTGAAGCTGATCAGCCTGGCTCTGCACCCACCTGGGGCAGCAGCAATGCTCAATAGTCCAGGGTTGAGGGAACATCCTCCAGCACACCCCCATAGTGCCCTTCAAAAGCTAGACCACATTGTCCCCTCTGCACTGTGCAGCAAGCACATCCATCTCAGCTTTCAAATTTTAGGAGGTGATAATCTCCTAGCACTAGTTTATGCTCACAGATGTCATGCAGTACCCTGTTTTAAACCTGCACTGCAGACTCCACTGGTAAAACATAAAATGTTTCCATGCAGACTAGAATAAAAGGAAAACTTCTGCTGAAATGCAAAATCTGTTTTTGACACATTTCACAATCTGTACTTCCATGATTCTACCACCAGAACAAGGTGGCTTGATGCAAAACCAGCACCAAGCTTAGAATAAAAGTAAAATCACCCCACCAAATTCTACAAGCTTTGTCCATTTTCTGAATCTCACCACAGACACGAAAACAGTGATTTCAAATAACATAAAACCACTCCCACCTTCCAGAATTCAGGCTTCCTTAAAGATGGTGAGATGTTATATAGTTTCACTAACAAAGCAGACTCTTACCCTCCACACCTGGCAAATCACAGAAAGAGTTGGAAAGGACCTTAAAGATCATCCAGTTTCAACCCCCTGCACAGGCAGGGACACCTCCCACCAGCCCAGGTTGCTCCAAGCCCCATCCAACCTGCCCTTCAACACTGCCAGGGATGGGGCAGCCACAGCTTCCCTGGGCAACCTGGGCCAGGGTCTCACCATCCTCACAGCAAAGAATTTCTTCCTAATACTTCACCTAAATCTCCCTTCTTTCAGCTTAAAAATGTTCCCCCACATCCTATCACTCTATGGTCTTCCAAAAAACCTCTCCCCAGCTTTCCTGGAGCCCCTTCAGGCACTGGAAGGTGCTCTAAGGTCTCCCCAGAGCCTTCTCTTCACCAGAAGAGAACAATCCCAGCTCTCTCAGCCTGTCTCCAGCTGCTCCAGCCCTCTGAGAATCTTTGTGGCCTCCTCTGGACTCACTACAACAGCGCCATGACCTTCTTGTGTTGGGGACTCCAGAACTGGACACAGCACTTCGGGGGGTCTCACGAGAACAGAGCAGAGGGGGAGAATCCCATCCCTCACCCTCGTGGCTCTTCATGCAGCCCAGGACAAAGCTGGCTTTCTGGGCTAAAAATGCACAGTGTCTGCTCGCATCCCCAGACCTGGGGCTTTGCTGGGTACTTATCTTTATCCTTACCAAAGTTTTCTGCAGGTAATCAGCAGAACCAAGAGTTATGAGGACAATCCAGAGAAAGACAGAGCATCACTTACATAGGATCCATTCCCTTTGGAAATGAGGCTATAAAACTGAAAGAGTACATATTGCTAGTAATAGTCATCTTTAATTCACTCAGAAAGGAGGCAAGGCTAGGGCATGCAGAAGCAAGAATCCCTTTTTCTCAGTCAGATGTTATGCAGAAAAGCTCTTACTCTGTATTTTAAAATATTCTTGGGTATTTGCCGAGATACGTAAGGCTTGGGTTTTAGTTTAGTACCATCCATAGCAATTTGTGCTCTAAATCTCCTCAAATACCCGTCTCCTTCCTAAATCAGAGGACACTGCTGACAGAAGCATAAAGTTACTGACAGCCTGCCAAAGCAAGCAAGGAGAGCTTGAAGATACTGTTCAAAACAGGTAAGATAAAAACGCAAATCCTGGAGTGCTTCAATCACTGCAGGTATCTCAAACTACAAACAAACAACTGTCAGTTTTTACTCATAAACCCATGTAAATGTTTCATATCAAATTTGGACAAAAGACAGAAGTGCTTTGGTTATCATTTTTTCCCAAGCAGATTTTTTTTTTTCAGAACAAATATACCAAAATACAATTTAAAAAAAAAAAATAATATATATATATTACATATCAAAACAGGATAAAAAAACCCAACAAAAAAAAAACCAAATGACTGAGCAGATTTGTGTGCCTGGGAATAGCTCATCAAAATGACAAATTACACTTTAATTAAGTCATTTCTACAAAGAAAGATAATGGGATACCAAAAAAGATGCATAATTTTCAGTTATGGAAAGGAAAAACCAGAACAGCTAACAACCAAGACAAGAAGCACCACCAAGAAGAACAGTTTCTCTCAAAATGAAAGTCATTTGGAAGACTAAAGCCATCTCAGCTAAGGATTTAAGTGACAAACGCTGTATGTAGCACAAAAGGGCCATACCTTAACTGCAGTGAGGACAGGAATTTTCACAGCTCCATAAATGATACAAGCAATCCTTAAATCAAGTATCTGTGCAGATCAGCTACCTTGCCAGGTATCACCCAACTGAGAAGTTATGCCATAGAAGCAGCAGCTTAAAGGCTGAGAGTCTCCTTTAAAGTAGAATATCTGAAACTTTGGCTTCTCCCTGCATTTGGAAATTCTTTGATTTTGCTGGAAAGCTGACACGAAGGATTTTCCTTGAATCAGGTAAAGAGAAGTACAAAGTCAAAAGCATCTGTCGACTTCTGCAGCCCCACTGGCAAGTGGACTTTGCTGCCTGGCAAAG
>NW_009951968.1:305584-306886 GCF_000747805.2 Chaetura pelagica | reverse complement strand
CCTGCTGACAGCTCCTCCCCACCCCCTCACCCTAAGAGCCTCGGTGGGATTAACCCATCATTTGGGGCTCTTTGTGATCCCTCACCCCTTCCAAAAAGAGCGCTTAGCCACATCTGGTATGGCGGGGCCACAGCTGCTGTCATTTAGCCTCACTTTCTCCCTAGTTATTAGATCACACAAAAGCAAGATGAGGTTTCTCAGTCTCAGCAAACCAGCTGGGAAGCCAGAATAAAGCTAGACACTGGGTAGAGCTGGTAGTTCTCTGCCTGGAATACCTGACGTACACCACATAAAGGATCCAAGAAAATTAATCTAGACAGAGATAAAAGTGTTGGTGTTTCATAAAATCATCTATAAAAATTATTTTCTCAATGAATGCACAAAGAATCTGTCATGCAGTCATCCCAAATCTACCCTGGCATGTTTTTATTTCGCAACGTTAGCCAACAGAATCTTAATGCCAAACTAACTAAACATGAACTGCATTTTATTGGGTTCTCATTGATTAATTTTCATTAGCTATCCGCTTGCTGGCTCCAGAAATTTCAACTAGCTTATCTCTGATTGTGCAAAGTAGGTGGTTAAAACTGAGCAAGTGCTTCAATGCTCTTCAAACACACATGAACAGGAAACAAACATGCTTTATGGCCTAAATAAAGCAGCCATGCCTCATGGCACTGCAAAATCCTCACACTGCAAAATTCTGACTTTGTTATCTCAAGGATTTCATGGTAGCTCTACCCATCGGATAACAATGCTTAGAAAAAGCTGCTTTTTTTTTTCCTGCTAGTAATTGGGCATATGTGAGTTATGCAGTTCATAAATAAACACAGGGGGCCTGTGAACAGAGGACATGATTTTCTTGATGATCACCAGAAAAGCACACCCACAAGTGCAGCAGCCTCTACCCCTCAATGCATGAACATCCAGGGCAGAACACATCCAGTGCTGGCCATTTGTAGCTTCCTGTTTCTGCACTGAGGAGTCCTTGAGGGTTCTGATAGAGTAGGGAAGATGAGCAAGATAAGAGTCAGATCCTGAAAAGCTCATGGAAAGGTAAGCTTGCTATGAAGTGCTCAACTTCTTCAATCCTTAAGCTATAGTTTGCACTTAAATCCTCCTGAGAACAAATGTTCATTTATTATCAGAAAATAAACATGTCTTGGGGAAAAAGAAATTCTTCCCTAACTATCACTATTGGTGCACTTACTAAACTGTTTCCAAACTGGATCCACATCAACACAGCTCTTCTGTAAACCATTGTGGGTTTTTTCCTCCTTTTTCTGCCAGCTGAGGAACCAC
>NW_009951968.1:280894-305528 GCF_000747805.2 Chaetura pelagica | reverse complement strand
TCATCAATAGCACCTTAATAAACCAGCAGGACTTCTCATAAGTGTCTGAAAACAAGTCCATTGAGTAGCCTTGGTTCTACATTTTTAGCTATTAATATTTTTCTTTTTTCAATCTTAACATTTGTTTCTTTAACTCAAATTGTATTACAAGCTGTATTTCCATAATTCCTGAAACTTGTACTGAAATAAGAGTCTGTATGCAGATTAGTTATATCGCTAAAGTCAGTAGTTGAGGTTTCTTTTTTGGTTAAGAGTGGTAAGTACATCTGTTTCCAGTTGTTTGCTCTCCTACAAAACTCATGCTTCGCAACCACGGCTAGAAAGAAGCCCTTTTCACTTGTCATGTAACATGAAGTCCATTCTGTCATGCAATTTCTAGTGAAATGTCCCTTTTTTTTCCTCTTCTACAGAAGATACCTTCATTCCAAGACTCGCTCTACAGCACAGTACTTCAGCCAACAGCTAAGCTTATGTTTATGATGTCTTTGAAAAATACAGAGAACTGTAACCTCCTGAGAGGTGGGTGCAGCTTTCTCTTCAATATCCAGAATATTCCTGACATCTGTAAGTTTGCAAAGTATCCAAAGAACAGTCCTTTATCCCGAATCAGTGTTTTCTGAGGTAAGGGCTTTTGATTGATGCTTTAATTTAGGTTGCATATGATGAGCTAAGGAAAGTGTGAAAACGTCTTTATGACAATCTATCATATTATACAAGTCTGTTTAAAACAGAAGTGATACCTGATCATTCCATATGGTGATGCATTTAACTAACCTGTAACAAATTCTGTTTTGAAGATCCTATTTTAAACATCATGGGAGCTTTGAGGTGCCTTTTAAGCAGTATTACAAGTTAAGCACAACTTCACTGAAAACGTGTTATTGGCAATTCCTAATTTGCAGCAGGACTTTCATCCCTCTGACAGAATTCAAGATACCCAAAGTACAAAACTTGTCTGCACATAAAAGTATTAACATGGAGACACACGACTACTTAAATGTACACAGTTCCTTTAAACCTTTGTATACACCATGAAATCAATGAAACATCAATTTGTAGAAAACAGATAAATATTGTTTAATTAACTGCATGTATCCTAATGACAGAAAGGGAATTTTAACAATATGTTAGTAGCAAAATACCACGCTTTCCACTTTGTGCACAGTTACACAACAGGACTATATGTTACAATACCATTAATTGCCTGGTGTACTGTATCTTGGCCTAGATTTAGTCCAATCAAGGCCTTAGGAGTTTTGCTACTGGCAAAGCAATTCTGAACATTAAGACACAGAAAATGCTGTTCTAACACATTTAGGCGCCACCTTTTCACCTTAAAGTTTCAAAGCAGCTGCTAGTCCCAGGCATCACTTGCATTTTACAAACTGGAAAAAAAAAAAAAAAAAAAGACAAAGCCAAGGCAAATGAAGTTTGTAGCACTAGGAGGATAAGAAACGTCTACACATTCCAGCTTATTCTGTTCTGTAAACTGCAGTATGTTGAAAGACAAAAGAGCCACTCCTTTTCAAACATGGAGCTGCCTGGCTTTAACCGTTATTTGCTTCATCTGCCAGGAGTCAGCACTTGACAGAGTAAAAGAAGGTTAAATTGGATCACAAAAGCAACCCAGCGAATTTCCACACCCAGCCCAATTAATGAATTGTTCTTACACTGCTTCAGTAAATCCTCAAGCTCACTCCACAGGGAGACAGGAAAAGCCCCAAATCCACCACTTCTCTTCTGTCCCATTAGGGCTCTTTGTAGACCACAGAAACAGACTGACAGATGCCAGCTACACCTACATCTGCAGCTGTAACAGTCCGACCTTGGCTCCTGCTCTCACAATCATTTAAAAGCTACTCCTGTTCTATAGAAGTTGAGATGTTTCCTTTCAATGAAATATACTCTTATCTACTATTGCACCAGAAAACAAATTAAGAACCATCTTCATTAAGTTTGTCTTGAATAACGGTTTGCATTTCCTTGGGAGATACAAGCTTCAAAATACAACATCCCCCGCAGCTTCATAGCATCAGGCATTTTTAAGAATGAAAACTGTTTTACAAACACTCAATCCGTATGTTCTGTAAAGTTAATTAGAAACTTCACCCAGAGGTTGTAAACATATTTATCAAGACAGTTAAGAGCTTTTGTATCTTGTTGTTATGTAAATGATGAATGTTGCCATCCCCTTTAACAAGCTGAGGAAAGCTCCATGCTTGGGGGGGAGTGGCAGAAATCATCTGGTCCTAGGGAATGGACTGTCTGCTTCCCACAAAAGCCAACAAAAGAAGTTGAAAAAAACCCAACACACTAGGCATGGTTGGGCAGATCAATGAAGAGCATATTTTAAAGCCTGAGCGAAAAAATATATTCTGAAATAGTTGAAAATTATTTTGGTAAAATACATAAATGAAAAGCTTTTGAAAGGATGTTGTTTGCATGCAACGTGTCTTCCTTTTAAACACTATTCAGAAAACTATTTCAAAACAACCAAAATCTCAGGGTACTGCAGAGATGAAAATATTTTGACTTTTTGCTTTTAATTTCCTAGATGAAGCAGGGATACAATGTGAAAGTAAAAAACAGGAGAAGATCCAAGTCATTAATTAGACTGTGAAAAATCTTTTAAAAAGTCACCAGAAAAATCCCAAAACAATACTCAAAATTCAGAGTACATTCAAAACATACAAAGAGAAGTCATTTAACCTGCAATACCTAACCGTGCTTAACTTGAATTATTCCAATTTGTAAACTATGAAACTTTTACAGTGAATTCCTGGGTGTCAGTTTCATGTTTGATTCCTTTCCTGACATATTATCACACCCTCACATGCATGGTCAAACCATGCTTTTAGAGGAAAGGACAAAAGAGATTTAAAGTTTCTCTTAAAACAACTGGGGTGGGGGTGACTACTGGGTCAAGTTTTACTATGAATGCAGATTATTTGACTTTCTAAAATAAAATGGGAGTGTATATTAAAAAGAGGTCTTCATCAATACCTCCAGTAAGCTACAACATAAAATAATACAATATAATTTTACTAGGAAATTAGACTTTACAAAAAGACCTTATCCACATAAATCACCTGATGTGATCACGAAGAAACAGATGAAGTGATTCAGAGTTCCTGGCTGAACTACAAAATGATAAACTACACTAAATAAAACAAAAACAAAACCAAAAAAGAAACAAGCTGAATTATTCACGGAAGCATGTGGAAAAGCAATCCAGCTGGTGCACACACAAACAACCTCTCATAGTGGGAGAAAAAATCCATCAATCCTATTATGACCAGAACACTTCAGAGATTACAAGCCTGAGAAGCCCCAGTGCTGGTGCCTACGATGGCTAAACTTATATTTGTTTCTAGGTGCAGCACTACTTATTAAGTATCTAGCTGATGCTAGGGCCCTTTAAATAATCAGCAAACAAGGTATCTTCCTGAATCTGGGACTTGAAAAGTACAAGAACTCAGCCTGTAAAGGCCATTCTTGATTACTCACACACAGGAGCAGTGTTTTATCACACAGCAAATACCATTTATCTGCTTAAAGTCAGCAGCTGTGAGCACTCACAAACATTAAACAGCTCAACTCATGCCAACTTTCTGCGAAGAAGGCTGTTACCAAGGGACAAGACCATCCTACCCCACCCCAACCCCCACTTGGCTCTGGTTCTGGACCAGCAGACAAACTGTTTCACTGCTGCCCACCTCCCTGTCCACTTGGCTCAGCTGCTCATCCTGAACACCCAGACAGGAGCCATCAGTTTGCTACCATTACTAGGAAAATCAATTCCTCCATAGAAGGACGCTGATTCCTTTCCAAATGTTTTCACATCCCTGACAAATCTTCCTTAGAAAAACATTCAGATGTCTGTTTTCCATTGAACTGGAGCTCTCCCTGAACAGCAAGAACAAGATGTTGTTCTTTCTGCACTTACTCCTCATTTCCTTTGTTAGGGAGACCCTAAGGAAAGCAAAGTTCAGTGGTTGTAGATGCTCAAGCCAACAACCAGCACCCTGTCTGAGGTTGAACATGAGGTTACTACCATGGTTTTGCTAAGGCAGTAGGTAACTAAGAGTATTTTCCATAACAGCTTGTTAAAAACAAAGTAGTGAAATTCACCATTTTTATTACATTCAGTACTGAACACAAGAAACTATTTGATTGGCTGCTAAAGAAGGACAAACTTATGTTAGCAGGGAGACAAAGTGAAACAGCTCCAGCAACAAAACAAAAAACCCCAACCTGTTTCCAGAATTGTGAAGTGACAGCAACAATGGAAGGCTGCAATATGTCTAAAAAACACTCTTGCAGTAAAATAGCCTTAGTTACCAACATAACATTGATATAGAAGAGGCTCAAAGAAACGTGCAGAAGGGAATCCAGATGCAACACTACAGCAATAAATTCCTTTCCAATGAGTGTCACCATCAATAAGGCAGGAGAAAAACACATTGCTGAGTCTCTTAAACCCATGCAACCTCACCAGAATATCTGGTGTCAAACTGATAGCACTCTCGGTAACATTCTTTTGTATGCAAAACTGAATATTCAAAACCTGAGGGACAAAAGCTTAGAATGAAACTTTCTTTGGCTCCTGATTCATATTTATCAGAAAAGTTCCTCAACTATGGATCATTTTTGTCTTGTCTTTTCACAAGTCCATTTCTTTCATTTTTCAGGTAATTTATAAAACCTACATCTGTGGGGATAAGCCACTGAACAGGACTGTATCACCACTCAAACCACAGCTTACACTGAACACACCACCTGTTGAAAAAGAATATTTTCCTGCCAAATTTGCTTTCAGACAGTTTTCAGACTTGGAAGTGACCAGGAGAGCCAGCACAAGGGGTCAGTAACCCTTCACAAACAGCACCGAGGACTGAGGTTTTATAGCCATCATTTTACCCCAACATATTCTGAAGCACTGCCATGGGCTCAGCTGCTAAACTCCATCTTGGTTATTGAGCAAAGACCAACTTTCTTATGTGGCACTGACCAAAACCTAACACTTGGTCATTTTATAATATACCACTGAAGAGCAGGCAAGCTAATTTCACCTGGTTTGTATTCCAGCACATTACTAATTTTAACAACTGTGGTAACACTGTTACTTAATTTAACATGTATACCCCAGCCTTAACATTAATAAAACAGAACGTTTTTTTACCTTTATTTTGTAATTCAAACCTATTAATGCATGAACTTCAGAAATACAAGGCAAAGAATACAAAAATTTCAGGCAATTTACCTCAACAACCCGGCCACCTACTTGGCTATGCCTGAACAAACACTTACTACTCACGTGGTGTGCAAAGTCTGACTCAAGTGAGCTACTCTGTGGTTTTCCTTTGATTCAAGATATTTCTTTATTAGAGAAACATGTTCAATGGAATCTAATCCCATTTTAGAAGCTGCAGATGAGTGCATTAAATTGCAAAAATAAAACATAGAAAGAGTAAAAAATGGACTGGCAACTCAATTAGCCAAGAAATCAAAACTGGGGGGTGGAGAGGGAAACCCACAATAGACTGGCATGGTTATCTTTATTTACTGATTCATAGTCTATCTAAGCCCACGTACCAGTTCCTTCTTTCCATCCTCCGTTACTCCCACACTCCACTAAATCCTTCATATAAGGGACTGTCACCAACAACTACATCAGCATTATCACCTTGAAAATTTTTCTCAGTGCAGCCTTTGAAAGTGCTGCTCCTTCTGGGAAGAAGGTATTGACTTCACAGGGAATCTAGCAAATATTTTTCTCTAAGAAGTCATACATTTTATATATCTGCTAGCAGATTAGACACAGTCTTCACCCAGATGGAATGTGAGTGGCATCTAAAAGACTAATTTAGAAAAGTAAAAAAACAATCCTAAACAATCTTACATTCAAGTTAGTTTCATGAACCAAAATTTTTCTTCTGCTGTAATCTTGTGTTTGCTACTCTAGGGTTACCAACTCACATAAACACAGCATGTTTCAGTGCTGGAATTATGACTAGTAATCTGCTTTTACACCTGGATATATCAAAGATGCACAAAACCGACTTGTACTGAACTTGAGTTATTAAGAACTGCCCCAAAATGAGGGATTTGACCATTCAGACAAAACCACACTGCTTAGCTTACAAGACCTTTTCCCTGTCCCTAAGCAAAACCAGCTATGTAATTTTGTTACTGACGCAGGCCTATAGCTAAGTTCTCAGTATTAATAATATACAGGTTTCTCCAGTTACAAACTCTCCCTAATTCAGACCTTTACCTTGAACTGGGTTTCAACTGCAAGTTCAACTGCTGTACTTCAGCAACAGTATCTTTACAAATACACTTCACCCTGATTTCAAATACTCTAATAGCAGACACATTCCAGTATCTCCTACCATTAAAAAAAGTGTAGTTACTTTTCATCTTAGGTTACATATCCAGCCATTGATTCTGTGACAGCTTCGAAAACCCTCATTGCTTTTGGTTTTCATGGATGCACTAACCAGCCTCCTAAATAAACTGTAGTTCAGAACTACACAACCCAAATCCTTAATTTCTCCCATTTATTTGAGTCCCCTCCAAGCTCTCCAGCTCACAGGCAGCAGAAGCAAAGAGATTGCCAATAGCAGATGAACAAAATGTTACTTCAGAAAGCATCTACAATCTATTAATCAGTTCACCAACACAGGCGGCACAAACATCACACATCTTGGCCAGCGGTTCCCAAACTTTCTGTAACTGTACATTGGGAAAAGTGACAAAGACGTCCTGTGGGACAATCAGCTCCTTGCATCTCCCACCTCTCCTCCTTCACCACTCCCCTCTCTTGTGCCAATCAGTTTATTAGCACTGCCACTGACATCAAACTACAGATATCAAGTGGGACCCATCGGATTCCATCTGAAGCCACTGAAACATCTCACTTGTTGAAACCTCTCCAGCTTGAGAGCACAGTTTGGCAGTACCTAAAAGTACCAGTACAGAATCAGTCTGGGCAAGTTTCTGCTTGCCTCATGCTCTGGCATTGCCTCAAATTGAAGAGTCACTGCTACATGCAACAAGACTGCACAGAGAACCCGCGCCGAATGATTACCCACCACTTCTTCCCATACTTGGCAATTGCTGCTTCCCAGAATACAGCATATGGACTCTGCCCTACATCCTTTGGTCCTCCATCCGTATATGTGATGACATTGACTCAGCTATTCACCTTCTCCCGCTGGAATCTAAAAGAATTCGAATGCCAACTGCTTGAGAAAAATTAAGAACCTGTAACTGGGTCAAGCCTGGGAAATTTACTGAACACGCTGCTATTCAGGAAGCTGTTATATTTTTAATTCCGTTTTAAGGTCGTATCATTAGCTGCTTTTTAAAATCACTCATAGTGAATTCTAATCTTCCTAGCTTCTTACTATCACATCACTAACTCAAATACCTGCTTTTTTCAGGGAGTCCCCCATGGCAGCTATTCACCACTTGGTCCACACAAACAAGCCAGATTCTCAAGTCCTACCTATTCACAGAGGCCTCAACCTGCCCCAGGACATGCTCCTCTAGTATCTGCTAGATGCCTGTGTTACCAGTTGTCACAATTTGACTCAGGACTGGCAAATAAACCAATTACAACAATGCTCTCAATCCCCTATCCCTACCCCCCTCCCCGGTACAGAAAGGTGAGAGAATAAGGGAAGAGACCTTCCAGATTGAAAACTAAACTAGACAGCTTTAATTAAATACTAATGATAAGAAAATATGTACAATTATATACAAATAGGTTCAGGAATGTGCAAACCCCGATCAAATGAGCCTAGGGATCAACGGTGATGGATAGATGGAGTCCTCCCTGGACACCAGCCATGAACAGAATGGAAGAAGGGGCTTGACTTTCATGATCCCTGAATTTATAAATCAGCCTTTATTTACACTTACTGGTTAGTAACTTATCACTACCACTCTAATTGGATAATTGTACTCCTCACTTCTGTTTAAAGGCACAGTGTCTTTTTAAAATCAAGGCACATGCTCAGTGAGGAGTGATTTTAATTGAGGAGGGGGTGTTTCTTGAGTCAATGATCTCTCAATCTCCCCCTGCCCTCCTTAGTCTGTGTTGAGTTCTGCTGACCTCATGCCTTGCAGAATGATGTTCCCTTTCATATCTCTCAAGGCTCCTCTCCAGGAGATTAATGGTTAAGGTATGCAAGTGAGAGTCCTCTTACCTTAGTTGTTAGTCATGTAACTCTTCAAAGCTGTTTACCCAGGCCTTGATTAGCTTCTAATATTCCTCAACAATCTTCCCTGTCATCATTCTGATAGTCCTTGTGGTGAAAAAGCCAATCCTAATCCTTTTCCTTATAGACAGCCAGATCTCTCCTGATTAATTTTTAATTCCATGCCTCTCCTTCTCCTTACATACACCACTCTGAAGCACCTGGATCCATCTTCTGGGTAATTTCTTTGGGGATAAGGGACACCAACAGTTAAAAAATCTTTTCCCTTAGCCTCTTTCTCCTCTTTTTCAAGGGTTCTTACATGCAAACTGCCCTCAGCTGCTGCTTTAAAGTTTTCATCCTCCAGTGGACAAGGCTTAACATCCTCAATTATGGCTGAAAAAAGGTATACAGCATCTTCTATACATTCTCTATGCTCAACAGGGAATTCCTTTAATACTTCTGCCTTTCCCAAATTACGTGAGAAACATGGGAATTCTATACAATTATGCTCCAATACTTATTAGGATTACTTTGTCCTTGATATAGTTATTCTTCTTTCAGTCTCAGTGGATCCCATTGGGATTATTTTCTCATGTTTCTGTCTCTAAACCTGGGAATTAGTTTTATCTATAGAGAACACCTCCTCACTCATTCTTCTAGTGTTCAGAACATTATTATTTTACCTGCATCCAAATATGCAAAATACAATTGCTCCAGCTATAACAATCTGCCAAATTAAGCCTCTACTTTCTTGAGTCTGGGAAACAGTTCTTTCTAAATTGGGTTGGAGAGAATGACAACTGCTTAAGACAGTTCTCTGCATTGTCAGATCTTGTTTTTCAAAACCACAATGCCTTCTTCTTGCCAAGCCACCAGTACAAATCTCATACCGAGGAAGTCTGGCTTCAGGTCAGAAAGAAGGGTGCATCCACCTGCTGCTGATCAGCAGAAACAGACCAATGCAATGTATGCTTTACAAAATTGTGTCTCAAAAGACCTTTTCTCAAGATTGACTTGCAGTTTCCTCAGCAGCAACAGGCAGGTGAAGGCCCCCAAAAGCTGCCGACATAACAGACATAAGAGGAAGGCAGATGTAGTAGGTACATAAGCTCCCAAGCTCAGGTCAAAGGATCCTAAGGGAAACCAGATTCAAAAAGAGGATTAAAGAAAACATTGATTTATCCAAGTCTGTTCTCATAACACACCTGGGCTAACTTAACAGATTACTGCTGCTATAAAATACAGCTCTGCTTTTAGATCCCAAGCACTGCAGCCTCCCCTACGCCAGTTATAGAGCTGAGTCTCCATCAAATCTCTTACCTGGCCAGTTAACAGACCCATTCACTTTTGGCCAGGTTAGTTTTCTGTTTCAGTTAATCAAATGAAACAGCTCCCTTTTTTTGGCACCAGTAAGCTGTTGGATCTGACAGGGTAACTGAGGCTTTATTTTCACTTTTGACATCTCTGTGCAAAGAAACACAGACAAGGTAACAGTACTAATCAGCTGTCAGTGTCAAAGCCAGGCAACTCATTCAAGAGGTTTTTCTTATCTCTTCATCTTCTTTTGCACCTTGCCCATGTCCATAACATACAGGCTTACCTAGAGCTCATATCAACTTTGGTGTGCAAGTTAGGTGCTGTTCTTAATGCAAGTGTTGCTGAAAGGACATTTAAATGTGCTGAAAATTGTTCCAGTTCATTAAGAGGGTGGCTGAGGAGGGGTGCGGCAGCAGAAATATTTTTCACCCTGGCAAGCAGGCAAAGGGTGCGGCTGCACAAGGCAGGAGTGAAGCTGAAAGAGACAGACCTGCTCCCCTTCAGTGTGGCCCAAACAACTGCTTCTGCGACAACTCTGCACCAGCTCCAGCACTGAGATGTCTCCAAAACCAAAGTGATATTAGCCTCCCAAAAAAACCTCGAGTTAAAAAAAAACTTGAGACTAAAAAAATTTAAGGAAAAAAAAAAAATCAGAGGGGTGGAGAAAATTAGTTTTAAGTGAATGAATGATCTGAACTGGCTCATAGAAAGGTCTGTTGAGCCCCATAGTTAGCACAGAGGGTAGCATCCCACAGCCCAGAGCACAAGAGGAAGTAGCCAGCAGCAAGGGACTACGCTGTCCTCAGCCACTGGTGACAGACCAAAGCTCTTCAGCTTAACAGCAAACAGGTTTTCCTCAAGCCCTTCCATTACTACTGGCTTTACCCCACAGGTCCTTAACACTGATCACTATTAAGTGATTATTAATCACTTTATCACTTGGAATCTCTTCATTAAAATAAAGAGATTGCAAGCAATTCCTTTAACACAGCACTCATCTATGAGCTGTCCAAAGTCCACCTATTTGATGCACTAACAGTGAAGCCCAGTACACTTTCAAATGCCAATTCTGAGGAAGAAAAAAAAGAAAACCACATGTGATGCCATCCAGTCCTAACGTAAAAAAGTCTGACTGTACAAAATTCAAGTTTAGACTAACATTAAAGTTACAAAGACAAGTATGGGAGTTCAAAAATATCAGACTTAAGCTTACCCATCCAATCCAATGTAGACCCTTGAGTGCAAGTACTGAACAAACCACATGTATTTTCAAACAAGACCTCTGACTCATGCAGTGAGGGGACATTGTTCAACAAACAAAATATTGGATAGGTTTGAATTTTGTTTTTTAATTCTTTTGCCAAGATCCACCAGGTTTCAGAATGCAACAACACATGAACAAGAAGATCATGCATGGAAGTACAGACTGGGGACACTTGTAATGGACTTACTAGGTCTGGCACCACATGTTCAAATTTTTAATCCTAAAATAAAAACTGTATTTATTTATACTACAAATGGTCTCACTCAGATACATTATGGCAGGAAAAGCCACCTGACGGTAAATTCAGATTTAATCTTAGTGTGGATTTATTTCAAAAGTTCCACCAAGACCCCCAGCAGCACCTCTCACTGGCGTTCAGGATCTCATGAAGCAGCAACAACCTGTTGAATGCAGGGGATTGGATGCAGTACAGAATGCAGGACCACACAAGAACTTAAAATTAAAGCAAGAAATAAAGAAAGAAATACATGGCACTGCTTGCACATAAGTTGATATCTTCAAAGATAACACCTGGATCTGGTTTCACCTTGTATAACCTGTATTTAGTCTCCAGATACCTGCAGAGTAAAACTATCTACTGATAAGCTGTTTTTAACTCAGTATCCTAGAAGTAAACTCCTTACATTTAAGAGATTAGAAAATAAAAGTTTCCACAGGGGAAAGCTAATTAGCAGTGAAACTGTCCTAGTTCAAGGCAATGGAATTGACATTTGCCTCTGAAAGCCTTGGTGTCTTAAGTCACCACTGACATTACCCTTCTAAACGCTGTGTTACAGAACCAATTTTTTCAGCCCATCACAAGGTCATGTTTAACAGTAGCACATTAAACTACTTAATGACTAGACCCGCTTTAAGAAATCTGTAAGTTTCAAAACAAAGATAAAAATGTCAGAGGATGATGTAAAAGGGCTGCATGCTTCTTCCTTCAAAGTTAAATCAAATGGGCTTTCGGGCAGTGTCAGAGCTCATGCTTGGGGATTGCAGAAGACATGGGGATGAACAGCAACATGAGCAGATGACACCATCTACTGACATGCTATTTCATATCATGTCACAATACTTGTTCCATCTAAGCTTTCACAGGAGGCCAACTGAACTTCACCTCCAGCACAGAAGGTCATTTATTTACAAGTGTTTTGCTGAAGCACTGAGCAAAATAAATGAACCCCCCAAATCCCTAAGTAACCAATGAAGTTTGAATACTGCATTTTTGGGAAAGCACTACCAAGCTATACAATCAGGATTTACTTTTTACTGTCACCAGAAAGGACTGGAGCATAACTACATATTCATAAAAATGCCAAAAATGGACTGTTCTACCAAACACCTATGAATCTAACTGTAGTTATTTTTCCTCAAATATAACTCTTACTACAAAATACACAGTTATGATTCAACACATCTTACAATGGTGACCATTTCAACTACAGAATCACAGAATTACCTTGGTTGGAAAAGACCTTCAAGACCATTGAGTCCAATTACCACCAAGACTTGAAAGATTTTTGAGACAACAAACAAAACACCCTAGCATTTTTACATTGACACCCCAAATCATGTTCAAATTGTTCAAATACTTGGTTGAAACCAATGTACAAAGCCATTCCTGTTCACAACAGAAAAATGCTTCAGGGCTCTACATTTCTGTAGATTGTAATAAAGAAGTCCCTACCTTGCTAATACAAATAACATAGCTACTCCTGGAGCTAAGATTTCAAATACCTCTAAGGAGTCCTTTTGCTTTGATCAATGATCAAGAGACTTTAATGGCCTCACTGCATCTTAGGAAGAGCTGTGGAATTTTAAATCAATTAAATTTCTGTTAATCTAATATATAGAAGCTGCTGATGTGACCTGTACAAATGCTTAAGTTTCACTTGCCTCGCCCATTCATCTAACTCGATTAGAGTTTCAAGCTCCTCATTCTTCTCTCTGCAGTCTTGATTAGGATAAATAATCCATCAGAGCTACTATATCCACTTACCTACTATGACTTTCACTAATTCATGAAAGCATTTTGCTTTTTACTCCTGGAAAATTTAGATCCTGCTCTGGCAAGAGCTGTAAAAAAATATGTCACCATCAACTTCCCCATTATCCATTTGTTTGACAGATTTAAATAAATCTGGAAAGCAGCCCACCACAATTTTCTCACAGAGAAGGTTGGGCAGCATTTAAATTTTTTTACCCTTCAAAAAATTGGTTTGTGCCTTCTTTATTCTACTACCTACATATATTTATACAAGACTTCTCTTTTGCAAATGCAACTCCTTTCCCAAGAGAATTGTCTTCGTATACTACTATTAACAGCTCAATTTTTCAGACAAAATTCTGCAGTTTTAAACTTTCCAATATCGCCAAACTACAAAGCTTTTCTCATTTCTGCATGTGTTTTCTTAGCATGTGCCTTGGTCTGTATGGAAACAACTCAATTCCAATAATCCTACATTCTCTAAAGTTTTCTGGCTAAATCCTCCTCTGCTTCAGAAATGAGATACTTCATTTTTAGCTTCTCTCAGGAACAACGGCATCATAGTTTTCCATAATTATCTCACTTGTCAACGTTTCCAGAGTACGTTACCATAAACCACTCAGAAACTGATAAGTGGATAATAATTTCAAAGCCTCATGTATTTCTGTTAGATACTCAAGTGTTCTTTAACAGCTAAACTGATTTACTCAAATTTAGAAAGCAATTTTAGTTCCCAAACGATGACATTTGAAGAGTTCAAAATTCTACAGCCTTTACAGTTGCTAAGGTTCCTTCATGTGGATATTCTAGAAAGCAACATTATTTTAACCTCCTCCCAGGACTCAAATAAAGAAATTATGATCACTCATGTGATCAGCAACATCCCTGAAGAACTCCACAAAAATCACTGCAGTTAGGAAGGAAAAGTAAAGAAATAAATTCAAAGTCAATATTCTGCATGCAGATTTTCCTTAGCATCCTGCTGTTACTTTCTTTGTTATACAGAAGAATAAAATTCTCTAAAAAAGCTACCAGTGAGGTCCCTTCCTGGTGAAGCTGGAAACCAGTCATGTCATCAACATCCACTAAAATCTACTGTGAACACTAAAAAAAAAAAAATTAAAGACATCAACTTGAGTATTCCGCCAATTCAGAGTTTTTAGATTTATTTCTGTTTTCAGGCCTCACTTTCAACAGCCCTCGGCCATTAAAGGACCTGCTGCTCAGAACCTCCTCTAATAAATTAATGTGGATTCAAGAGTCTCCAGAAGTGCCCTGTGAAAGCCATGACATCAGAAATTTCCTTGAAAAACCTAGAATTGTGGTGAGACAAAACTTGTTAATTAGCACCTAAGAAATGTTAGGAACTAGTAAGAGGTTGTTTCAGCATCCTTTCTGAACACAGGCAGATGTTCTACCAGGTTCTCCTGGTAGAAACACCACTGGTCCTCCAAGTGAACATGTGAACAGCAAGGTCCTGAGGTTATCCCATGCTGTTTTCCTGGCTGGTTGTGGAGCAGTAACCATCTGGCACAAAGTAACACATCCGACACACACCTTCCTTGTGTCCCAAGCTCCCACATTCCTTGGGCAGAAGAGGATAACTTCTGTCAAGCAGCTGCAACTGTGTAGAGCACAAAATGCATCACCAAGGTCCAGCTGGCAACATACCACTGCACAGTCCTGAAGTCCTTCCTGCCCCCAATTATGCAAACACATTTAGTGTAAGACAACAAACATTTTTCAGAAGGAAAAGAAAGTCTATTTAGAAATGATCCTGGGAGGAGACAAGAAGCAGAATAAAAACTTCTTAGCTAACACTAGCAAAGAAAAGAAAACTTCTCCACTTGTCACTCATTTTAAGGTTATCTCCAGCTGTCCTGCCACCTCGAGTCATAAAGAAACAGCACAGTGCTAGGTTTTCCTCCATGCAGTAGAAAAATTCTAGTAGAAAGCAATGGACAGGAGCTGGAGCAAATTCAAGACACTGAACAAAAAGAATTTACGCTCAACAAGTATTGAGACACTGAAGAAAAGAGAATTACTATTTGGCAAGTAACCAGGAAGAACTTTTTTATTGAGGGTGGTGAAACAATGCAAGAGGTTGCCCAGAGATGCCCCATCCCTGCAAACATTGAAGGTGAGGCTGGATGGGGCTCTGAGCAACCTGATCTAGTTGAAGATACTCCTGCTTACTGCAGTGGGATTGGACCAGATGGCCTGTAAAGCTACAATTCCAAATCAAACTATTTTACAATTCTATTCTACAATTCAATTCAAGAAATAACTGGAACAACAGTGACTCCTGGTTTTCTCAAAAAAACCCACTTCGATTTCTTCAAACATTTTCCGTAGTGAATATACCAATATAATGATTTTTTCTAATGTCCATGCCAATTAAGTGTAGACTGCACAAACTAGCAATTCAATTAACAATTTAACAATACTTGGATATGCTTGGAATCAAACAAACCACTTACTAGAACAAATCCTAAACCTGAAGATGAGTCCCAAAAGAGTAACACCAATTCCTATTATTTTGGTAATTGATTTTTTTTAAACATAATTAAACATCATTAATCTTAAAATACAATCCACTAGTATTTACCATTACACATCCAATGGTTTGATTCCATTAAAAGCTTATTACTTAATTGCTATTAAAAATGCTTACAAATCCACAAACCTGCCAAAGTTACTATTTTATCACCTGGTTTATCATCAGGAAGGTAGTATATGTCAATATGATCAGCTTTTAAAACAATCTGAACCACATTTTGCTGAATATATTTCTACCAATTATGCACAACAGCATTATTTTCCAGTGAGCAGTCATACTGTCCTCCTAGCACAAAACTATACAATGGTCTTTATACAGCATCAGTTAACAATTTTACTGCAGACATGCTAGCAAAAACAATACCCAGTGAACACGACGGCAAAATGAAGTTCTTGACTTCTGCAGTTCAGGACTTCCCTTACCAAAGGGCACTGCGTATGTATTTCGTGTGCTGAACACAGTTTTGATAACATGACTGCATGAGTCATCAATCAATCCAACAAGTATCCTTCAGTCACCACAGGGAATTAGCTCATCCTGATTCATAATCTCTATTTTGCATCATAAAGGCATTGATTGTTTTAACACAGCAAGGCTACCTCTTGTTATGATTTAGTCAATGTCACTTCTGTTTCATCACAATCACTTCCTTATGAGGTCAGTAAATAATAGCCAGTAAAGAAAACAACACTGGGGACAGCAAGGACTGAACAGGTGGCTCGCAGAATACCTGGCAGGTACGTCTCCTCTAAGGAAAGTGTTTGTCTCAAGTTATAAGATTGCTGTTAATTATCCCCTTTACCCAGAAGGGATTATCCTGCTAATGCACATCTCACTGCAGCACGTAACCAAAGAAATGGCTCCTGAGCTCCATGCACTGACTAATGCTGCAAGAGATACCATCTACCTCATTTACAGTCTTTGACCTGTTTTATTCAAAAAATATCCGTGTGTACTTTAGCATAAAGTGACACTAAACATTTTCATGAATGCCCATGATTCAGTTTAATGGGCTTCTCAAACTACACCAACATGACTGAAGCACTGCAGAGTACAGCTCAAAGTACCTACTGCTCCAATTCACTACTTGCAAATATCTATTAAGAAAAGGTAAAGTCACCAGAAAATTCATGGGTTATCACTAGCACTGAAGACTTTGGACGGAGTTGGATAAAATCAACAAGATCTTTCCACAGACAAGAGAAATCTACCTGTTTGTAGCACAACAGTGGCAAAAAGGCCCAGCCACAAAAGGAAACAACCCAAATAAATAGCAAATGCAACCCTGATGCAAGAGCTTGCCAAGTGGAAGATGCAATAAAGTGCAGTGTAGGGCACAGAGACATACAGAGATCACAGGAACAGATATTAGCTAAGCACAAGTTTTGTGTATCTAAAATGGTTTTTAAATTATTTTTCCTCCTCTGGATACACTCCAGACAACACTGGTCCTGCCAGGAAAAAAGGATCAGCAATACAGCAGATGTGGAAGTAACTACTCAGGCACTGAATCTGTCAAATCTTATTTATACAGCTTCCATTTTAAAAGTACAAGACTTCACTTATTTCTTCCTACTATCTATCATTTGCTGCTTTTCCCTAGGCACTGTGCTCTCCTCCCTCTGTCATCTCAAACCAGCCTGTTAGCTACCCTCATCATCACAACTATTCTGCTACAGTTTTGCAACACATAGACTTATAACAAATTTCAAGACCCATATAATTTTCTGAGGTAAAAGTAATACATACCAGGACTCACATGCAGCCATTTCTTATTTAAAAATAGTATTTATAATCTTAACAATGGCATAAGGTGAGAGTATTGAGACAGCTACAGGTGAATATGGACAGTGAGGTACCCCTATGAGCAGAAGTTGACAGCTTAAAGATGGACAGAAACCCTCAGGAACCGGGAATCATGCCCATATCTCTACTACAGTGCTGTCAGATCGTGGTTGACTATTCCATCTTCCAACTAACAATTCATACATCTAGTCCACAAATACATTTTTTTCGTTTGGTCACCTATCCTGGAAAAGGAGATCAAGTAAAGCTCCCTTTATATTGCTCAGGACTTGGTAAAATCTGTGGCCTGCTAGCCAAGAGTATCTCAGGGGCACATTACTGACAGGATTAGAAGTTATTCTGAGTGGTTCTGGTTCTCTTTCTCTTCCTGCTGTTAAACTTTCTCTAATTCACTGTGTGCTGTGCTACAGATTTCTACTAATGACAATAAGGTAGAAAAAAATTCATTTTCACTAAAAAAAAAGGAAGGGTGATAATCACAGTGCTGCCTTTTGTAGATCATCATTCTATGATCTCTGGAGCAGCCTCCATCTCCTGCAAACAGCTCTGTTACAAGTATTGCCAGCACTCAAAGTTTTTATTTCAATTAACAAAATCAAAATATTCTGAAGGAAAACTGAAAAACATCTTTTATTAGGAAGGGAAGATCCTAACTTGCTACATCTTAACAGTCAGTCTCAGGCATTGATAAATTTAGAAACTGATGAAAATAAAAACAAAGCAAATCAGATCAGTGTCAATATCTGCTAGAACCCAAATTTGAAGAGAACTATGACTTTACCGTAATTTAGCCATTTTGCTGATACACCTAATCCTGCATCACAAGTTTGAAAAGTTGAGGAACACAGATAAAATTTGTTCTAACTACTTCAAGTTAATCAGAAGACCATTTCCTGTTGAAAAACACTCATTTCCTTAACGTATTCCTTCACTTGTCACACAATCAATTTGGTCAATTCTTACAGCAATGCTTTTGAACAGACCAATTTACTGCATTATTCAAGAAAACCAAAACCTCACAAACAAGCTGGGTGTAGCTGGAAAGGGAGGACAGGGACAAAGGCACATTCTGCCTTCACTATTGCTCAAGCCAACATGCTTACCACAAAATATACTGTGCCTCAGTTAACCAAACTGCTTGAGGAAGACAAACTCATCACTAGCAAAAATGTAACCCACAACAGCTAAATTTGGAGTCTTCTTGGTAAACTGTAAGCCCAAAAGTCAACTGAGACTATGTGGAATCAAACTGGGAGGAACTCCAGAGCGAGAGTCTCAAGGTGCAAGATCATTGAGCAGCAACATCCTTGCACTAGAGCAAGGGGGAAAGAAAACAAAAAAGAGAGACCTCTAGGTGCTTAAGGTGTAATTCTTGGTTCATCAGCTTGACAGCTAAGAAGTTGCAAGGTTATTAATTTTACTATGCGAATGTATAACCCAAGGGCAGCAGAAACAAGGCAAGAGCAAGAACCAGCAGCCCAAGCACAGCCGTTGCAATTCCCACAAGATGTACTGCAACCTCACCTAGCTGGTTTATGCAGTTTAATTTTCTTAGTGAATGCTACTTAGTAAATGAAAACCTAAAAAAAATTAGAAAAAGATGCGCAAACTAAATAATTGCTTTCTTCAAACACTGTTTCTGAAAATAAAATTTAAAAAAGGAGGGAATCTTTACTGAGCTCCCATCTCTGGAAACAGTGAATGCATGTTGCAAACTGAAATAACTCCCACCAAATACAAATTATACACAAACATTTGTAATGAGAAATTTAAATATTTTTGTTAAACAATATGTAATTGTAAACAAACATCTCTCCAGTGATACAAAATGTCTTTTCCTAACCCTGCTTCCCAGTGTGCTTTAACAACATGTCTGACATGCTTTCTTTGCAACAAGTTTCTGCATCTTTGGAACACTGCCTATTCCTTGTAACGTAAAGGCAGAGATCTCATGCTGTGGGACTTCTACAAAACACAGCATACTATTTTATCCCTCAACTTCTTCATTATGTCATGCAGACTGTTTTTGCCAAAAAAAGGAGGCTGGATCAAAGAGTAAAAACTTACCTTTTCAGCCTCAAACCTGTAATGCCATTCTCCTGGAGGCCTGAAATGGCCCTCATGCTGTACTCTCTGTGTTGTTGGCCTCCTCCTACCTATGGGCCTTCTTGCAACAGGAAAAAAGAGAGGCAAAATCCCTGGCCTTCCTCGCCTCCAAAGAGCTGCAGTTCACAGACCGCCCTGCAGAAACCTCATCATGGCAGGATGGATCTGAAGGTCCTCGAGTTACATTTAAACCACCTACCACTAGAGGTTTCATGCAAAAAGCTTTTTCAAACCCTACTGGATAAATTAAAGTATTTTCCTTGCATCTGATTCATTGCAGACCCATGGGAAACTAACGTACTGCTCCTGCACCATGACTTATGGGAGTTTTTGTATTTCAAGTTCTAAAGCAACAAAAAGTGTCTTTAACCAGCAAGGCCAACATTTTATTCCAGGCTGGATCCAGGACAGCTCTGAAGGAACAGCAGTAGGGATAATGGTAGATGCTGAAAAAATTATTTTAGATATGGAATCATGTTGCAAATAAGCTGAAGTATTGGCATCATCCTTCTTTCTCAACCCAGTCTTTCCAGCCAGATCTGTGTCCATCTGGTAACACTAAGCTAATTCAACTCACTAAATTACTTAAAAAAAAATAAGGTTGACTTTCTCTCATATTAATTTGTTGCCACTGTACCACAGCATCACAGAGGCTTCAGCTGCAGATCAAGATAAAAACTTGAGGACAGGAATTCCCCTTTTGGGCAATGGCTGCTTCTTCAGTTCAGCTGTCTGGTGAAACAAAATCCTACCCAGAGCCTGGGGAAGGATACAGGCCCTTTCCAGCTCCCTTCACAGCAGCAGAAAGCAGAGAAGCAAGCTGGGCACAAAATCCTCATTGTAAAAACTGAGACTCTCTTGTGCACAAAAGGGGAAATGGAAAGAATGAGATCGGCAGCAGTAGAAGGGTGTCCCCCAGCCCCCCAAAGGAAAAAACATCAGAAAACCACTACACAAAGGATAATAAGGCAGAAAGGGAAGTAGCAAAATCCCAGTATTATATTATTTTCCAGTGGTAAGGAAGGAGGTAGCTGAACTGATAGGCACCAGCACACCCTTCAGACTTCACCATCAGCTCATTAAGTGCCATCAGTAGTTTCTGCAGTAACATGGAATATTGTTCAAGGATAAATAAGGAAATGCTACCTTCACAACTTTCTTATCCAGTAGCTGTTTGCTTTGCAAGGCACTCTAGGAAAAAAGGATAACCAGAAATGAAATTAACATGAAAACTAGGAAAAAAGAAAAATAATAAAAACCTCAAAATCATTTATACTAAAAAGCAAGAATAAAAGATTATTTGCATCTACCTTCATAATATTATGACATCAGCTATTAGCATATTTTCACTGTCCACAAGTAGGAAGTACTAGCAAAGGCAGAATCTTGTCAGACCTTTCTTGACAGAGTCCAGGGGGAACACTGAACAAAAACTAGCTAGAAGGGATGAGGCCCAATTATATTCACCATCTGTATGAGGTCTACCAAAATTCTTAGCAGGACATACACAGAGATAATGAAAGAGAATAACAGAATCATTTTGGTTGAAGGCTTTTATGATTATCAAGTCCAAGTGTTAACTGCCAAGTCCACCACTAAACCATGTCTCCAAGCACCACACATACACATCTTTTAAATCCCCCCAGGAATAGTGACTCCACCACTTGCCTAGACAGCCTGTTCCAGGGCCTGACAGCCCTTTCAAGGAAGAAGTATTTCCTAATTGAAGCATTTTGACCTTTAGAAGGTAACAACATGACAGGGAAGATTAAGAGCTGCCTCTTTCTTCACCATCTTGTCAGTAAGTTTATCACAGACACCCACTACAAGATAGAGGCCTCAACCCTGGAAAACAAACAAACCAAACCCCAAGCAGTTTTAAAAGAAAGCTGGTCATTAAAAAGGAGGAGTGAATAAAATGGACTTCTTAGGAAACAAGGCAAATAATGCTGCATTTTTCGACAAGACTTCAGGGGAGGAGTTGTAACAAAGATGACCTCTCTATGTTGGGTTGAGCACCGCTGGGGAAACAACAGTGAGAAAGAACAAAGGTGGCAATAAAACAGTAAGAAGGTTGAAGGACACGATGATGATTTGGAGGCTTAAATGAATGGGCCACACATTTTAGCTTGGTCCCCTGAATTCTGCATTGCAGAACTGCCTTCTCTAACCTTAACACAAGAAAGCCATACATGTACACCTTGCTGCAGATCTTCAAATTTGGGCCTGCAATCATCACTTCAAAAAAACTGAGGAGAATCCAGCAAGTTTATGCTTCCTTGAGATCTACAAACCCTTTGCCAAGAAACATTTATACTTATTCCAAGGTAAATATGCATGTTGTTTATAACCAAATGACTGTCTTGTAATCACAGGCACTGAAAGGCACATTTTGCCTCTCTATTTGCATACAAGTATAGTAAAAAGATCTTTCTTCCAGTAACAGAACTGGGTGATGCACCTGTAACTCTGCAGAACAAAATGTCATCAAGCTGGCAACTTGGGCATCTTCAAGCTCTGTGTCGTATGGTTCTCCAGTCCAAAAGTTGCCGATAGCCCTTTGCCATTAAAATCATATTTCAGAAGAATAGTTTATTCTTATAAAAACAATATATATTTCCCAAAAAAACTTCTTAGCTTTTAACTAGCAAATGAAATATATATATATAATATGTATTTTTAAAAATCACTATGTTCTCCAGACTGACAGAGCTTGATTCAGGTTTGAGGGGGGGAGGACAGGAGGTAGAACACAGGGCAGTGTTCTACATTCATTTTATAAAGGTTTATTTACTTCATAAATACATGCATTAAGATTTTAAGGGAAGCTTACTTTTGCATCAGAATACCTGGAAGAAAATGTAATTTTTTTAATTCTCTTAAAGGATTGGTTGCCATCATACTCCTGTTCTTCAGCAAGATCTAACCTTCCTTGCAAAAGCAACATACAAAAGAATAACAAGGTTTAAAAACCAGTCCTCTGTCACAGAACAGCCAAAGTTGTTAAGGACATCTCAAGTTCAACCTAGTTCAACCCCCTGCTCCTCCAGAGTCAGGTAGAGCAGGGATGCCCAGGACTACATCCAAGTAAATTCTAAAGGAATTTCTGACAAACACAACCCTATATACTAGCTAGATTAAACTCAGCATATTACAGTTATGAATAATGTTGCCATTCAGACCAGCAATGAATGAAGATATCTCCAAAGCACAAAGTGAGTTGCTACTAGAGCCTTCAACCTCCATCTCCAACACCTACGGTTGACCATTCAACGCAGAATTGATTCTGAAAGAGACATGAAGTATTTTACATTCTTTTACTCAAACACAGGGAATAGAATAATTTAAACACTGGGTAGCTACTGCAGAAATTAAAAAGACAAAAAAAAAAAAAAAGCCTCAACCACCTAACTGGTAGAGTCTGAAATTCTGCTTTGATTGGAAAGAACGCTGATGACCTAGCCCTCCCAGTTCTCCTGGTTATGCATCTTCTGTTTCCTCAAAATGACAAAGATAACTTTTCTCTTTACTCTCTTTACCGTGAGAGTGACAGAGCCCTGGGACAGGCTGCTCAGAGAGGCTGTGAAGTCCCCTTGGCTAGAGACATTCAACACCCACCTGGACACCTGTGTGATGTGCTCTGGGTGATCCTGCTCTGACAGGGGGGTTGGACTGGATGATCTTTCCAGGTCCCTTCCAAGCCCTAAGATTCTGTGATAACACAGTTGATTTAGTTCTTTTTTGTAAGCCCTTAAATGCATCCTCATCACAGCTAAGTTGGAAGCTAAGGACATCCAGTCTTATTTTGATGGCTGTAAGTCTTCTGCAGATTCTCGCTACTTATGGGGTGGTTTTCATTACAAGCAGCTAAAAAAATATGAGTGCTCTCAGGTAAAAGACAACACCTTGTTCATTCTTTTATGTTCCAGAAGAGAAAAAACAAAACAAAAACAGGGGACGAGGGGAGAGGCTGGCAGATAAACACGGGTAGAAAATGAGTATGATGGGGGAGTGGAAATCAGAGTGAAACAAAGTGTGATACAGATTAAAACTATGGTTATCACAGTGCTCCACTGCTATGACAGAACTTTCCAGCAGGGCTACTAATAATTCTAACTCTGATCATGCAACACATTAGATGTGGTAAGAAAAAGAAAATGGGTCAATTTGTATTTCTCTCACAATGTAGAAGGGAGCACAGGACTTTGAACTCTTCACACCATGTATATTACTGCTATCTCTCTTAAATCACTGGTTTATAAATTAATTCTACACAGCAAAGAGACAGCAAGATTTTGCTAGACTCAACTACAGTGCATTCCCAGAACTGAATGAGAAGTGACAGTCTAAATTGTTTTTCACTGTAGTAATCCAACAAACGTAGCAACGAGAGTCTCAGTTGTCACTGTAACAATTACACTAATGTGATGGGATAACTCTGAAACATTGGGAATGGTCCCAGTAATGACACCTAATCCAGTTTAGAAAAATACCTCTTCCACATTGTGGACAGGACAGCTCCAACTCAACAGCCACTGTCAATAGCAGACCCAACAACACCCTTGTAGATTAGCACAACATTTACAACCACATGTGGCTGATACACAGAATAAAGGAGACAAAAACACCTAGAAAAAACAGCTCCTGTCATCTCAGTGCCAGTAGCCTGCCCCAACAGAAGTACACCTACCTAGCCCAGTAGCTATGTCTCTCTCCTCCACATCTCTTTTCTTATCCTGCTAGACTAGCAAATTAGTTCAGTTAGGGCAACATTCAGTGCTTGAGCTCCCTTCAAAACATTCCTTTCAGCCACAGCACATGGTGGATAGAAGCATCCCACAAACCAGATGTCTACCAACCAGCCACCTAGCTAGACGGCCTACAGACATGTAGCCTTAATTTGCATTATCTACCATAACCAGACAGTTTTACTTGGAAAAGAAGTGAGCTTTAAAAGCAATCTGGTTTTCAGCTGCTGCTGTTATAAAATCTAGCTGTGGCCAGAACACAGCTTCAGAACACTTTAAAGTTCTTTAATGACCTGGACTAACTGACCAGTCCGAAAAATGGGATGAGACAGAGCAATGACAACCTGCTGGGCAGCTGCTTCACAGCCAGCCTGTCAAGGGCTGCAGGTGTCTCTGCATCCCCTGATGCCATCAGTGAAACAGAAAGGCTAGGGCAATAACTCCACCCAGCAGTAACACCCTTTGCCCATGAAACTCCAAAGCTTCAACAGCTTTTCACAGCAGGTAAGAAATCTACCTGCTTGGACATCAACAAAAAGACTATTTTGGAGCAAAGATGTCACACAATGAAGGCAGCAGCTTTAGTCTGCTGGAAGATATGCCTGAAGATTGCTCTAAGTAGAATTCCCT
>NW_009951968.1:274136-280094 GCF_000747805.2 Chaetura pelagica | reverse complement strand
TACACACAGTCACTGTGTACATTTCCAATAGCAGCAAATGAAATAATCCATCTGTTACAGGCTATGAAAAGCCCTCCTTTCCCTTAAATAACTTAATTTCTCCCTAATAATAATAGAGTAATACATATATGAAACAACACAAACCTAAGAGTAACACAAGTTCAGAATGTGCTTAGAGACCCACCAGTGAAACACTGAAGTCCCACAAGGTCAAGCCAGTATAACTAGATTCTCTGAGTATTCCAGGGAGGTAATGGTAGCTGCATCGTTGTGCAGTTTTACAATCAACATCTGTCAAAGCAAAACAAGTTTAAACACAGGCACATTTTGATTCAAGAGTCAAATATGCCTGTACCCATATAAGGCACATTTGAGCTGGTTACCATTTGCTGGCTTATAGACAACACAGCATTAAAGCAGCAAGTATTCATAAAGACTACAACAGTACCTGACATCCACACAGGACTGGCAGAAAGAGCTAGCCCTGTTCCATCAATTGATAGCCACAAACTTTCTTCACATACCTTACATGACCAGAGCTAAAGGATCTCTTGCATATGATAACCATAAAGCTCATAATGGCAACTGCTTCTTGCCACAAGACCGTTTAATAACAAATAAATAAAACAGAAACCCACTTCCCTTCAAACACTGTGTGACTATTTCAGTCACAAACTGGACCTAAGGATACAAGATAGCCTGAAGAACACCAACCAGGCACTTCCCTAGGCCTGCACCAGGTGTTACATGTGAGAACAAGCTTTGTAGTCTTACTCAGTCCCCATGGGCATTTGGCAAGCCCCACATACTATCACATAATTAACAGTTTCTGTTGGAAAGGCCCAGAAATTAAGCAACGAAGAAACTGCAGGTCAAGTTTCACAGACTACCATCCACTTACCAAGCATCTGCCTCCCCAGTTCCAACAGTTCTTCTCACTGACAGCCTCAAATTATATTTATTTCCAGGTATTAAAAAGGTTAAAGAAACTGTAAACAACCACAATTTGCAGACATGTTTTTTGAATAATTCTGTAACAGGAAAACTACCACTTCAAGACCAGAAGAAACTTAACACCCAAATACCATGCTTTATCATAAGGGTAATGGGTTAAAGTGTGCATGTGTGTCTCTTCTTCCTCACCTGATTTCACATACAGTGTTTCAAAACTACATCAATACTGCTAGTGTAACAAAAGCAATTAAGTTAAACTTAGCAGCTCTGACCACTACCTTTAGTTGTGGGGTTTTTATTAGAAAGGTGTTCTGCCCCAAAAAAACTATTCTATTATCAATTTCTTTTTTAGAAAAAACAACCAGACTGTTAGGATGGGCTAATTCTAGCTAGCAGTTATTACAACAAGTATTTGCTGGAGTATTACTGGAATATTTGCAGTTGCCAAAAATGTCAGACACTACCTTTGATTTTTTTCCTCAGGAAACCCTCTTAGCTGACACCTTCTCCCACTCAGCTGCATGCATTACACTACCTGCAGTACCTCAAAACACAAAAAACACAAAACACATCCCTTCCAAAAAAACCCCACAAACAACAACAACCAAAACCAAACAAACCAGTAACACTTTTTGTCACATGCACCAACTCCTCCTTTCTTAAACGGAAAATAAATAATTTGGAACAAAATTATGTGAGTGAGCTTTCTATCCAGGCAGACACAAACATCTCATCAGGAAGCAGAGCAACCTGCACATCAAACACTCCACCTAAAATGTTACTCTTTCCACTGAGACATAACCAGGCTCAGAAGAAACTCTGGAGCAGAGTGTTAAGAGATGGAAAACATAACACATCAAACAAGCAGTGAAATCAAGTTATAATTAAGATGGTGAACGACGCGATAACACATTTCCATCTTAGGATTAATTCTGTAGCCTGTTTGACAGAAGCCATCAAGAGCAGCATTTCCCATCTGGCAACCAGTGGGATAATGGGATAGATTTGAACTAGAAAAAGGTACCTTCAGTCTCTTTACAGAAGGTCATCTCTGTTAAGAGTTTAAGCTCAGTTCCAAAATAAGACTGACCTACAAATTCCTAGGAAACAGAAGAAAAAGCACATCCATATAGTTAATATTGAAAATGGATGAGAAACTCTCATAAAACAGCTGTAATATTCACATGCTGACCAAACAGCCACCTAAAAGTCTGTAAATCCACATTTTTCTTTTCTCAGCTTTTATGTAACATTTACTGAATGCAAATCATATGTTATGCTCCCAAAGTCTCCCCAGAACCACATAACAACAAGCACACAAAATTTCCAAGACAAGAAACAAATGTAGTCATTTGTTCTTAGAAGACCCTAAACTGCTAGCTGAGGAGGCTACCACCATGAACAACTCTAGGACACAAAGCCACACAAGGTAACAGCCATGGAATTGATCCTCGTTGCTACACAGGCACATAACAGTGTCTTATATTTGACTACTTCTACATATACTGCCCTTGGATTAGAAAGGTACAAGAATCTTCCTGCATGGATAATACGGAAGAAGAAGAAGAAAAAAAAAATTACTCCTTTCCACATTCCCAAGGCTTAGGAGTGCACAAGTGAAGATGCTCAAATAGTGGAACTACAGTGTCCAGTAAGAGGTCTTCAAATGTCAAGACTTTTTTCTGCCAGAGGAAGGGTTTCACAACCTCTCAAGCTTTCCTGTTACCCAAAGCATGCATCTCATTGCACAACCCAGCAAATTATAGCTATGTGCCTTGGAAAAAACTGAAGCAAGTAACTGGGAAAGCTCTGAAAAGGATAAAAAGGAGGAGGTTTTTGCACAAGAGAACAGTCAAAAGTTGTTTTGAGGCACATCTTTCTCAAATAAAATATTGTTTTCAAGAACTGACAAATTACACAAGTAATAATTGTGTCTAAATGAGACCTGATCTTCAAAATTGTCACAAGTTAATGAAAAGTAGTGTGCAAATGCATTCCAATACATAAAATTACACACAAATATATGATACACTATCATAAAACAAGTACAGGCTTTAAAAAAGCACACTGATGTTTTTCCTACAAAATTTCCACCGAGGATTTATTGTTTTTTTAAAGTAGGTGTTTATTACTTTAGTTGTCTTTAAAAGCACGTAAGAGAAAAACATTTTATAGTGACTAATAAAAAACTTAAGTACTGGCCTTTAACAGCATCACTTTCATGCTTTTATAAAGGACCCTGCCAGGCTGATTAGGGAGCTCTGCATCTTTCCATTACATCAGAAAGCTGCAGCATCTTACAGACTTTAGGTATGAAAGCTTAGCCTACAGATTAATCAGCTACATCGCAGCTCAGCTGCCAATCACCTCTTAAAATTGTCCTTATCTCCCAAAAAGGGTGTGGCAGATCTCCTGGTTTGCACTCATAGATTCACTGATTTTTTTCAGCAGTTAGTGTCAATACAACAAAGCAACACAGCAGCACTGTTCTAGCGTTTGTTTTCTACATCCAAGTATTCCTTTTCTAGTACATGAAGGACACAAACAATGTCAATCAAGAGATTAGGATCATGTCCAATTGTAAGGATACACGGCACTGCATGTCACCAGAACTGTGGCAAGACTTGGCTTTCCTTCCCCATCCAAAAAATCTTCTAGGCTAAACGCTTTAAGATTTTGAGTTGTCTTTAGAAAGTAGCAATGTACCCTATCTTCATTTTCTCTACATCTAAACACAAACACTCTTCACAACTTTCACGATGACAATCTGGGGCAAAACCAAAGGAGGCTTTTTATCATCTTCCTGATTTATTTATAAGTGAAAATAATGTAATCAAAGAGAACATATGTTAATTCTGCCCCAGCACAGCATACAAGACACTTCAATTAACAAATTACACACACAAAGTAGAAAGGAACTTGTTTCTTCTTTCCTTTCCTCCCTTCACACTTCCTCTCTTTGGTAACATCCTCCCAAGTATGACCTCCAATTTACAGCCTAAGAACCTCCCATTGAATCTCCCTGCAGTCTGCCTGCTTTCACACACAAGCCTTTGTTAAGGCAGAGGTCAGCTACAACCACCACACACCCAGTGCAGAATAGCACTGTACATCCAGTAAAAAGGCCACTGAAATCTTGAGGAAGTGGTGGCCCAGCAACAGCTTTCCAATATTCCAATATTCTGCCGGATTCTGCTCAAATAAAAAGGGGGAAACAACCAACAATCTCTGAAAGTATCACTTACTTCTAGAAGGAGAGTACAAGACAAATTTTGTATCTGCTTTACATAGATTAAAATGCAAGTATCTAATCTTTGATCACTATTCCTTCCTCTCCAAGTCCACAAGTTCTGAATATTAATAACAGAAGGGTCCAGTAAAAGCAGCATGTACAAACTTAACGTGATCCCAGAACATGAGCACTTAACATACCAGGTGTTGAAAAACTTCTGCCTGCAAATGTCTTCGAGTTATAGGGAGAAGGCAGAAAAGTAATCACATCTTAGATGTGAGATTGTACCTAAGATCATAAATTAAGTCTTTGGAGTGGCCCAGAAGTTTGAGGGAACATTGACTTTATCCATTTGCTTCATTAATCCAGCAGCTCTACAGCAATATCAATTCCAGGATCAGATGCCCTGCACCAGACCAGCTCACAAACTTCAGGTGTTTCACCAGGTTTAGCATACCACAGCCCCACACACCAAACAACATCCCCGTGGTTAAACAAACGCAGTCAGGATCTACACAAAAGAGAAGCCAACCCCAGGATATCCTGGTCGACCCACGAGTGCCAAGCAGGCGCACACAAGAGCCGCTGTACCGTGCGAGAGCACGTGGGCACCCGCAGCTCCCAACTCACTGAACTCCTCTTGCACAAGCAACAGTACGTGCCAGGTACTGCTCTGCAGACGTGCAGCAACAGGTTAAAACTTGGACAGCGAAGTTACTAACCCTACACTTCACCTCTGCACCAAAGGTGCCACACTGGAGGCAAGGACAGCCCACCTGTGAATCGGTGCCTGAACCACAACACACATCAGCCAGCGTATGGAGCTGAAACAACCCCGCATGGAGCTGAAACAACCCCACATGGAGCTGAAATAACCCCGTATGGAGCTGAAACAACCCCGCATGGAGCTGAAATAACCCCACATGGAGCTGAAATAACCCCATATAGAGCTGAAATAACCCCGTATGGAGCTGAAACAACCCTGTATGGAGCTGAAATAACCCCATACAGAGCTGAAATAACCCCCATGTCGCCCACCTGAAAATACTGATCTGAAAACTTCAACATCTGGGGAGCAAGCTAAACGTTCCTACCCCAGGCTGGTGGCACCAACAGCTTTTCAGCTCTTCTATTCCAAGGAGCAGCTTGACTGCACTGCTAGGGAAGACACGACCACCACCTTGCTCCCAGAAAATGCTGCCTCCGTGTCCTCTGCCCCTCGCCTGCCCTCCTATCTGTAGGACAGAACCAACACGCAAAACACCCCCAATCTCACCAAGAAAACCCCACAGGGGTCACAAGAAGACTGTTACCACTCAGCACAGGCCTGGAGGTGGAAGGAGAGGACCTTTGGGGGCAGCAAAGCAGTAGGTGGGGCTGAAGTAAGAGTGTCAAAAGTGAACTTCAGGCTGGCAGGGCATCCCTGCCACCTCTAGGCCAGGTGAGCTAGAGAAGCGGAGGGAACGGCACCTGAGACACAGCGAAGCACCAAAACGCTGGGGCTAGAGAGGCTGAAGACTTTTAGCCATCCCTAGGAACACGTATTTTTTAAAAATACCCTGAGGGAGGGCCTGAGCCCTGAGGGACCCGCAGGAGCCCTCAGAGACCCGCAGGAACCCTCAGGGACCCGCAGGAACCCCGAGAGACCCGCAGGAACCCTCAGAGACCCGCAGGAACCCCGAGAGACCCGCAGGAACCCCGAGAGACCCGCAGGAACCCCGAGAGACCCGCAGGAACCCCGAGAGACCCGCAGGAGCCCCGAGAGACCCGAA
>NW_009951968.1:257725-270000 GCF_000747805.2 Chaetura pelagica | reverse complement strand
ATGTTGTGTCCAGTTCTGGGCCCCTCAGTTCCAGAAGGACAGGGAACTGCTGGGAAGAGCCCAGGGCAGAGGCACAGAGATGCTGGAGGGAGGGGAACATCTCCCTGCTGAGGAAAGGCTGAGGGAGCTGGGTCTGTTGGGCTTGGAGAAGAGGAGACTGAGGGGCCACCTCATCCATGGGCACAGATCTGTTCAGGGCAGTGTCAGGAGGACAGAGCCAGGCTTTGTGCAGTGATGTCCAGTGACAGGACAAGGGGCAGTGGGTGCAAACTGGAGCCCAGGAGGTTCCCTGTGAATCTCAGGAAGAACTTGTTTGCTGTGAGAGTGCCAGAGCCCTGGGCCAGGCTGCCCAGAGAGGCTGTGGAGTCTCCTTCTCTGGAGACATTCCAACCCCCCTGGCCCCGTTCCTGTGTGATGTGCTCTGGGTGCCCCTGCTCTGGCAGGGGCGCTGGGCTGGGGGAGCTTTCCAGGTCCCTTCCAACTCCTAGGATTCTTTGATTCTGGGATTCTATGAATCCCCGGGCCTTGCCACTGGTTCTGAACACAGTAACTTCACCTTCAGTAACAGTCACTTTCCTGGAGCCAGAAAGTTGGGAAGAAAACCAGGGAGAGTAACTAACAGAGCTGTGGCATCCCACTCAGTATCCCTGTGGATCCTGCTCCTGAGCTGGCAGGAAAATCATAGAATCACATTATTTTTCAGAGAATTAAATGGTGAGGCAGATGGCAGACAAGGAGCATGCAAAGACAACTACTGGACTAAAACAGTTACATGTGCATCTCAACCTCAGGTGAAGCCAGTATCACCATATCCATTAAGAAAAACCTTTTAATAGGCTGTACCAGTAATAACCTGCCTCCAGAAGAGATTCTTCTGATACCCTGAAGTTCAAGACCATATATCCTTCAAAGGTAGAGATTTCACATTTCCAGAGTCTTATAATACTTCTGGTGTTATAATTCCATCTATACTTTTTCTGGTTATCCCAAGAAACACTTGGCTTTTGTGAAATACCATGATACAAATGCCACAGGTAAATATCACAGAAAGAAGTCTTACTCAGCATGATCTTTGGCATCTCTCCTCTTGACACTTGAAACATGATGACTGGAAATGGAAGCTCCACCAGAATGTCTCCTGCTTTCTCTTCTCTGACCAGCAACTTAATATACATTTGGAACTGCCCCCCTGAAAAGTACCTACAGCACAAGGTACAGGACAGAGCCAGGATTTGCAATCAGAGGCTTCACTTCCATTAGAGGTAGGCAGAGTTCAGTGGTTTCCTTTGTTTGGTTTTGGCAAAATGCAGATTTTTTTTTAAACAAAAATTATGAGCCTTTTGATCTCAGAAAATGAAGCTAAAAGGATCCACAATAAAGATGAAAGATAACCACCAGCAGTCCAAGAGTTGTGTTAAAACCTTCTAATTCAGTGCTTATAAGCTTTACTTATTTCTCTTCAATCCCATTTATTTGCACTTCAGACTGGACTTCATCTCTGCTTTCCTGCATTGACTCTGTTTATTTTCCCATTTCTAAACACTGGTGTAATCCAAACCAATTTTGGAAATAATTTGCTTTATCTTTTTTAAGTTCCTGAACATGCAAGCTATTTTAGAACACATGCTCCAGTCTGCCAAGTGTCAGAGGCAGCTCTTTTTCTGACTGCTCTCTCAGAGTCTCTGATAAGTTGAGGGAGAGTCAAGGGTGCAGCCAGCTGAGTTCAGCTGCTTCTCAACAGGCTTCCAGGAGAAGACTATTCCCCTTCTCTCTCAAAAGTTCCATCATGGCTTTGCTCCTGCCTGGACACTACCCTTTCTCAAGTAAATACAACCCAGCACGCTGATAGCTGGTTGTGACAGGGTACAAGAGAGGACACACCTGCCCAGGCTGTCCCCTGGAGCAGGGTGGAGGGGACAGGACACAGCAAGGTCAGACGTCCGGTACCGTACGGAAATACCGGACGTTGAACAGGGAGGCCATTTCCCCCCAAAGCTCTGCCTTTCCCTCTTCCCCAGAGGGAAGGCTCAGGGAAATCGGAAGGACTGCTCTGATCCTGAGTCAAGTTCATGGCTGGAAAGATCAGTCTGATAAATGAAGGTCACACTGGAAGAAAATCTAACACACGTTTGACTTTCCGAGCAGGCACAGATTAATTATATTGCACGAATTCAGTCAGACCAAATACATAATGCATGCATAGCTCAGTCACAGAAGAGCTCAAGGAGTGGTGGCTTGGCACTGAACTGGAATGTGATGAGAAAGACTGAGGGAGGGATGACTTATTTATTGTAAAACCAGAAGAGCAAACCCTAAATTCACAGAGGCAACGCAGATCTTTGATATTTGGGCGAGTATTTTAGCTGTCACATTAGTCAGAATTTTAAAACCCAAACAACAAAAAATGTACATAGATAAGGTGAAAACAAATAACTATACAATGTAAGAATTCACTGGCAAGAGGCTATTTTAATAACTTTTTTTACAAGGAATCCAGCTATACACTATAGAAAAATAAACACCCAAGAGATTCTTCACAACTTAAAATGCACTGATGTGGGCACACGTAGCTGTTAACTTAGCAGTAATTTCACATGAGACATTGTTCTTCATGAAAAGTAATTTCCTCTTGAAGTACTAAAATATAATAAAAAGAGTCATATAAAAATCTGATGCAAAAGCACTGCCCTTTTTCAGTTGCAGAAGAGATTGCAAGTGCCTCCATCCAGGATGGACCAACTCAGGAGGAAGCAATGACTCGGGGAGGGGTTTACAGTACAGGTTTCAGAAGCCTTCTCATCACTTCTTCGTGTTTCGCTGGCGAGGTGGACCTGGAACTTGCCCTAAATTTAAATAATAAAAATTTAAAAAAAGAGTATCAGAAAACTGCTTGTGTTATGAAGAAACAGGGTGCAGTTAGCAGCATGTAATTTCCTCAATGTGCTTCATACGAGCTACAGTGAGACCATTACCGTTTTCATGAGCCACTCAGGAACAATACAGAACAAGATCTGAATGCTCCCACATCTGCCAAAGCAAATGTTCACACACAAAGACCAGTGCTGAGCTGCAGGCCTGCTTTACACACAGCATTCAGTCCAACTCTGCCACTCTTGTGGTAATTCCATCCACATTCTGTTGCTGGCCAAGATCTTGTCAGTGAGCAGATGTGTGCATCACAATTCCATCCCTAGCAGTGGCCCGAGCTGACAGGGGTGCCCACCAGCTGCAGGAGCACAGCCTCCCTGGCCTGGCCATTGGATGGGCTGTGTGTGCACACTGTGGATGTTCTGACCCTGCTGCTCAGGCTGTGCTGCTGCCCTGCAGTGGGGAAGGCAGGGGAGGCTGCCCCTGCAACATGACGGTTACAGGTACAAACAAGGAACCGGTTCTCTTCGGATTCAAGTCTATCAGAAGTCACACTGCAGCTGCAGGTCCAGATCTCTTGTTCACAACCCAGAGATGAGTCTCAAATAAAAAAAAACCTGGAAAACACATCTAAGCGTATCCTGATAGGAGATGATTTTGAGGGTGATGTGGTGACAGTTTAGTTTTTCCTTGGGACAAGGAATTTCTGTGCTATAATTACCATGTAAGAAGGGTGACTAGAAAATTAAACTAAGTACATTTAGCCTAGAAATTGGGCAGAAGTGTTTTAAATAGCAAAGATAACTACCACTACAATCTTTTGTGAGCTCTTCAATCCATTTTAAGAGCTAAACATCCAGCTTTACCAGCCTCCAAATATTGTTTTAATCTGCTATGGAATATAAGGAAGCAGTACATGAAGGAATGACTATAGTTTGTCCTGCAGGTAAAGCACTGTTCAGCTGTTACAATGGTTCTCTGACTTTAAAGCAAATTAACTCTTTACACACCTTCATTTACATGGCAACACTTGCTTATTTAGACTTGATAACAGGGGGTGAGGGGTAAGGAAATCACATTCAATTATTCAGCCTTATTTCTGAAGAATTGTACTACAAGCTTATTTTGAGAAATGCCACACCTGGACTAGTTTCAGATATGATTCACATAAAGGTTTCATTTCAGAGACTTACTTAGTTTTTTCTCCTCCCCTCATAATTTTAATTATTAAAAAAAAAATTATGCTCTTTACGTACTTTTAAGTGTCACAGAATCACAGAATTTTAGGGGTTGGAAGTGACCTCTGAAGATCATCAAGTCCAACCCTCCTGCCAGAGCACGACCAAAAAAACCAAACAAGTAGGGCAGATCACTCAGAAAGGCATCCAGGCAGATCTTGGAAGTCTCTGAAGAAGGAAACTCCACAACCTCCACAGCCTGTCCCAGGGCTCTGTCACCCTCACAGGAAAGAAGTTCTTGCTCATGTTGAGGTGGAATTTCCTGTGCTCTAGTTTGAGTCCATTGCCCCTCATCCTGTCACAAGTGAGACGAGCTTGTCCCTGCCTTCCTGATGCCCTCATGTATCGATAGACATCAATTAGATCCCTCCTCAGTCTTCTCCTCTCTATGTAGAAAGAATCAGGAGAACCCTGCAAAAGTCAGCCCAGACTTGTGGCAGCTGTGAGGTTGTACCACGGGGATTCTTACCTGGCTGCAGACCCCCCAGTCTCTGCTGGATCACCTCCAGGCGATGGATGTATTCTGTCAGCGAGCGCTCAGGATCCTGAGTAGGCACAAGTGACTTTTCTGAAGCTGAGCCTGGGGATGCATGCAATCTTAAAAGGAAAACAAGTTATTTTCTTCTCATGCTATACTCTCAAACAAATACATTCAAGTTATATTCATAGAGGAAATAATTCCATGCAAGCAAACTAGAGCAACAGTAAAAACCACCACAACCGAAACATTATATATAAAACAATACAGACCAGGCAGCTTGGGATAGAGGGGAGTCAAAAGAAATGATGGTCTGATATAAGTTGGGAGTATCTATGAATCTCTCTCTACTGATATGCAACAAAGTCCTTCAGATAAGAAAGCTGCAGCAAGAGGGAAGTCCAAATGGCCACATAAGAAAAGACACTTCTGTGGAGAAGGACTGAGGAGGAGCATTGCTGCATCCCAGCCTGTGGTAAAAATCTTATCTTGAAGGTCAGGGTTGAAAAAGAGGACCCTTTACATGGCACACTGTGTTTCTTTTTTGGCATTAACAGCACATTTCTAATATTAGCAAAAATACAGACTGGAGGACACCCTGTGCAAACACACACCTGTTTGGAGTTAGGATTCATCATTTCCTCTTAGAATCATAGAATCATTAAGGTTGGAAGGGACCTTAAAGATGATCTAGTTCCAACCCCCCTGCCATGAGCAAGGAACTATCCTGCACCCTTCAGTTGGTAGAAGGTAGCTTTGCCAGGAAACAGGAGCAGCAACAGGCATCATTTAAGCTATTTCTGATCCACATCAGACTTGAGCTACCACTAACCCCTTCACACCATCAGTCAGGGCCTACTTTAATTAATACTCTTGTTCCACACCATACAGATGGCTTTTCCTGAGAGCTGAGCTGCCAGCTGCTGCCTCTGGCTGTCAGACCCAGGTACATGCCATGACAGAGGAACAGGGTGGGGCAGAATTCTTTTGGGAAATGCT
Organism: Chaetura pelagica; assembly: GCF_000747805.2. Taxonomy (NCBI): domain Eukaryota; kingdom Metazoa; phylum Chordata; class Aves; order Apodiformes; family Apodidae; genus Chaetura; species Chaetura pelagica. The sequence goes on along the minus strand of NW_009951968.1, from coordinate 264,417 downwards.
TGCAGGTCTCTAACTCTCTAAACTCAGTCAGCAATGTTAAAAACCTAAAATAATTTGAAACATCTGCTGTCTTTGCCTACTTCTAGAGCACCCCAGATACTTTCTTGCTGCTATATTTTTTTTTCTTTATCAAGAAAATTCTTGCCTGCTGGTTGAAATTTCTAATTTGGCAAGGAGGTGACAAACAATACATCCCAAGCAGATGGGACTGCAAACAAGCTCCCTTCCACATCAAGTGCTGCAAAACCTTACTTTAAGGAGGAAGCCACACATGAGGAGTGGCTTGGGAGGGGAGATGCTATCCCCCAGTAACCAGTGTGCAATGCCTGAGGTTCCTCAGGGTCCCAGGAGAGCCTGGGAGTGGGAAGGTCAGTCCTGACTGAAGGCCTCCTTCTTCCAACCCAAGTGCAGTGCTTGCAGCTCAGGCACTGTCTAAGCAGCGTGGTGCAAAATGTCACCTGTGCCATCCAACCCAGCAACAAGTGGCTGAGCTTCTATTTCTGTGCAGAGCTGACCATCATTCCTGAACAGCTGCAACAGCACACACCCCACAGGTTCTCCACCTCCTGTTCTTCTGTGTCTGAGCACAGAGCTGAAGGCAGCTCACACTGACTAAAACACTGCCATAAAGAGCTGCTTCCACAGGGTGCTGAGAAGTTGATCTCCAACTTGCATGGCTAAAGCAGCAAGAATTACCCCTCAGAGAGGGCTAACAGATATAAGCCACTGCAAATCCCATAGCCTGTGCAAATTAAATTGGGGAACACCACTAGGAATGTTCTCAGGCCAAGAAGGTCAAACAGGCTTAAAGCAAATGAGGAACTTTCTTCCCTCGAAGGAAATAAAACATTTAGTACATCTAAGAAATCAAGTTTCTCTTCTTCTTCAAGTACCTCCTCCAAGAAGTGGTTACATTTTTAGGAAAGACTGTCCACCAGGGTGATGAACATAAGCAGAGGCTGCAGACTGACCTGTTGGGCAAGCAGTGAGAGGATCTGGGGGAGCGGCTCCCAGACCTTGCAGAGCTGGTTCTGTGGCACAGCCCAGTGTCCCGGGTTGGGGGAGAGCTGAGCTGAGCAGCTGCAGGCTGCTGCTCCTTCAGAATGTCTATTCTGGCACCACAGGCTGTGTTAAATATGAAACAGTTAAAAAATATGCACTGGGAACCATTCAAAACAGGCTATCATAAACATAACAAATAAGAGCCTCAAGAGTTCCAGCAGAGTACAATGGTGTTTGCTTTTAAATGCATCTAAAATACACCTTCTACAGCTAATTGCTTTCTGGGGGTTTGTTTGTTGGTTTGTTTAAACCAGATTTAACAGAAATTCAACATTTTAATGCCAAACAACTGCTTCCTGCAAAAGGAGAACTTGCACTGTTTTCTTTCTCTAGACTTGCTTTCTCAGTAGCTGTTGCTACTGTTGCTACTGAGGGGTTTGTTCTGCTACAAGACAAATATTTTCTTGAGATATTTTAGTTCTTGTTGGTTTCTCTGACTATATGTTACTGTTGACTTACACTCTCCAAGCTTTAGAGACAGCAGAGAAAGGAAGAAATGTTTCTGTTTGCTTTGGCAAAGGTTTGGGAGGGGAGGTGTTATTTTTTTCTCTTTAAACAAGAAAAAGCCCTTCTGGTAAGTCCTTTAAACCAAAACACAAGATGCTATTTTGCAGTGAGGAGGGAAGCTCAGCATGCATTTCAGGACTTAAATAGGAACCACACCACAGTGGTTTTAGATAGGAAATTGTTGAGATTTGTTTGGGTTTTTTTAAAATGAAGTATTTCCAGTAACTTAGGACAGTGAAAATTATGTAGAAATGAAAAAAATGCACTATTTGAGCTGAATTTTGTTTAGTGTTGAAAAGACACAGGTAATGGAATTATTACATAAAATGGGATAGTTCCACAGTGTTGGGTACTGAATTAAGATATTTGTTTGAATTCTCACAAATACATCCATAAGTAAATCACAGAGTGGTTTGGGGGTTGGAAGGGACCTTAAAGACCATGCAGTTCTCACCCCCTGCATGGACAGGGACACCTCCCACCAGCCCAGGCTGCTCCAAGCCCCATCCAACCTGCCCTTCAGCACTGCCAGGGATGGGGCAGCCACAGTTTCTCTGAGCAACCTGGGCCAGGCTCTGCCCACCCTCACAGCAAAGAGCTTCTTCATAACTAAATCTCCCCTCTTTCAGATTAAAACCCTTTGTCCTATCATTCCATGCCCTCGTAAGAAAGTCCCTCCTCAGCTTTCCTGTAGGCCCCCTTCACATATTGGAAGGTGCTCTAAGGTCTCCCTGGAGCCTTCTCTTCTCCAGGCTGAACAGCCCAACTCTCCCAGCCTGGCTCCAGAGCAGAGCTGCTCCAGCCCTCTGAGCATCTTCATGGCCTCTGCTGGACTCACTCCAAGAGCTCCATGTCCTTCCTGTGTTGGAGGCTCCAGAACTGGACACAGCACTTTGGGGTGGTCTCATGAGAGTGTAGCAGAGAGGAAGTCTCTTCTGAACCTTTGGAAGCACTTCAAACCCCTTTTTAACCTCTGATACCACTAGCAAATACACCACTTCTAAGACTTACTCTGATGATTCACATATCTGTTTTAATACTATTTTAGCAGTACTTGTCCTTGCCTTATTAATAACCTGAGGCTTCAAACTGTACAGAACATAATTCTCTGAGTTTTATGAACACAGTTTCACAGCTTGAGGAGTGCCAATAAAGGGATCAGAAGAGGAGTTTGCCATTGCTGTACATTAAAAATTCTGAAAGTTTTACATTGTAATTTCTTACAGTGACTTTGTGAACTGATAATTGCTGTGTTCAGGAAATGGGCTCACACATTTGTGTTAACAGATAGATTTTGCCACTTCTGGGGGTATTTTTTTGGTTTTTTTTTTAAATGAAATGCATCACTACAGAGAAATTCTGATTAAACCAATATACTTGTCCAGAACACTTACCTGTATTACCTCCTATACTGTGACAAATGGTTTCACCTTGTATGCTCTTCCTGCTAACTTTGTTCCACTTTCTCACCAAAAACTTCAACCTTAGCAATAAAATAAACATGTACAATAATTAAAAATAAGCAAAAATGCATTGAATTTTACTACTAAACTCTTTGTTGACTTGAAATGTATTCAGCAACTTAAGTAACAACCCTGGCAGGAATGGAGGAAGAATTCTTCAACTTCAGTCTTTGGAATGAAGGCCCAGCCCATTTTACTCTGCAGTGATCCTCTAACTGCTGGAAAGGTTTGCTCATTTTGGCAGAGCTCCTGCACTCTGTCCCTAATCTCCAGAGTTCTGTGGCATCTCTTCCTGCCTCAGAGGAGTAGTTTGGAGGTCACTATTCCTACATCCTTTGATATTGCTATCGTTACAGCATCCATATCAAAGACAACAGGCTAAAAGCCATCCCATACCATCTCCTGGAAGCCTTAAACTTGCTAGTTTTCCTAGACAAGGGAATTGCTCAGAAGTAATCACCTATTACATTTAAAACTACTTTTTTAATAAAAGTGGACTCATTATGAGGTGGTCCCAAGGGCAAACAAAACCCAGTTGATACTGACAGAGTATGACAGAATCATAGCCAAGGAAACAAAAGGATTCAAGAGAGGGAAACACCACGAGTGATGAGATGATCTTATTCTGGTACAGGACAGACAAGCCAGTGAGCCCAAACAGATAAGGGTCAGGCTTGAAGGGAGGTCAGTTTGCCATTGCTGGGCACTAATTCTCAAACACCCTGCAGCTGGGTCTCCCTCACGACAGAAACAGCTGTTTACCAAGGCGTCCAAATTAGCGCCAACTCCGAAACAACAGTTCAGCCAAAGTTAGAGCTACCAAGTCATTTTTTAACTAGTTTTGGAGACAGCTTTTGCTTAACATTCACGTGGGATAAACCACAGGTGCTATACACCTTAAAAATTCCCAGAAAAGACCCCAGAACAGAGTGATGTTGTTACCGCGAGACGGCGATGACGGCCCTGACTGCGCATCGGAACCTGGTGAAGGGCCGGGAGCGGGACCCAGAAACCTGCAGGTCTGCAGGGGAGGGGTAGATGCCCATCCGTGCTATTAGAGACAGGGTTGCTTGCTCACAGTCCTGGAATCCACCAAGCAGCAGCAAGAGGTATTTCTTCTGGTAAACTAGAGCCTTTCTAAAGCTCTCTGCTCTGAGGTACTTCTTATACAATCTCTGCAACTGGAGAAAGAAAGAAAGAGCAAGTAAAAAATGATCCAATCTGTTAAGATGTAGCTACAAGAAAAGCCCAGAAAATCAGGTTGCTTTTTCCAGCAGTATCTCCAACAACTTGGTTGTGCCCAAGTATCTAAAGCCTACTTTGCTTTACAAAATTGTAGAAAGCTATTTAATAATTATAAAGTGGGCAAGCAGTTTACATTTATCTCTAAAATAAAATACAACAGTGACTTGGCCAGTCTTGGTGAAAAGTAGTGGTATTACACTCTGGCAGGTTGGACACCAAACTTGTAGCAAGTCTACTGAATTTCTGTGTGTCTATGAACTCCTGGCTAGGCTAAAAAATGTTGGCATGGTTACTGGTTGGTGTGCAAAAAACCAGCCACAAACCAGCTGTCTTCATGTCAAACATCCAGGCAGGTGGAACAATTCTGCACACAGCTAAAAAGCACCTAAGTCTGGAGTCTCAGACTGCCTTCAATCTCCTGAATATCTCAGAGCAAAACTGTTTTACTCCAAAACAGTGTTTATCAAATACAACAGAAGAATGAAATTAAGACTTGGGGAAAAAAATTAAAAATAAGGGGTGTTTGAGATTTTAATGCTTAGAAAAGAAATCTGAATCTCCCTCTCAATGAAGAGTAAGAAGAGATTCCAAAGAGCTACTTTTGGTGCCAGTTCCTGTTTAGCACCAAGAAAGTTAAAAAGGAACTTTTCTGATGTGGGACATACAGGGAAAGTGTTCCCAATTTAATATGCACTTCATAAAATTGTTCATCTATAAAATCACATTTAAAATAGAAACTGAAAAAAGATTACAGCAGTGAGTGGAAGTTAAATGCCATAATCTGACAGATAATGATATCCCCAGAAATCTGAGCTGTACATTTCCTGGCTCCTCTGCAACAGGAAGTTCGACCATATTTATATAAAAAATTTGAATGACTATATTACCTGTTCTACATGAGAGATTAAACTCTTAGGCAATGCCAAAGAGCAATACTACCAAGGGCAGAAGTCTCCAGAGGTTTTGATGATCTTGCTTCACACAGCAAGTCTGTACAACAGGCAAGGCAGGAAAAGCAAACCAAGTGCCCAAGGTTTCAGGGACATGCTAAGGGCCAGGGCATTGTTTGCTCCCAAGCTCAGACAGCCCATGTGCTGGACATCCCAATCATTTTACCTTAGGACTGGAAGCTTCTGCCAGTGGTTTGTTTTCAATTTCAGCAGTCACTTTAGCCAGTTCAGATTCAGCCTGTTTCAGGGCATTCTGCAAAACACTTCTCTCACGCTGCCAAGTGTCTCTTTCCAGTTCTTGAACAGAGCCAGTAGCATCTGCAGGTTTCAGCTGAAAAGGAAACCCAAAGGAAGTGAGCTCTGATGGTTTTTGCACATTACTTCCACAGCTAAACATCTCAAACTAAGCAATAATCCAGCATTATGGACAAACTAGAAGATGAAAATAAGGAGCCTGAAAATCAGAGACGCTCAGATGTTCAACTTTAAGATGGGAAACTGAAGCACACATGCAGCACTTTTTAGGAAGTATCAAATTAATAGTTCATCAAGCTACCCCTTCTCTGCAGATCTGTCTGATCACTTTACAGATATCCTATCCCCCTTAATAACAGTCTCCCAAACACTTGGAAATGGCAAGATATCATCTGTCTCTCTTCCCCAACCAAGGGAACACAGAAAGCATACAGAAAAATGTCTGTGTACGTGCAGGCATAAAAGCATGTTGTGAGGAACCTACAGAAGTAACCTGAAAAATCACATTCAATTCTGATAAATTCAGTTTTGTGCTAAGTCATCTCGTGTAGGAATGAGACCCACAACTCCAGGTCCAGTTCTTCACGGAAGTTCTGCCTTTATAACCCTCTGTGTATCAACTACCAATGTAATGGTCAACAGTTACATGAGTGCATGATGCAGCAGATCACAAGAGTGAGAAAATATACTTTTTGTTAATATTGTTTCCCTTGAAATAAAACGCATACATTAGAGGAGCCAGTACACACAAATGAACCCAATTTCTGCAAGCAACTTATTATAGTACAACCTCATTCAGAGTTTGAACATTTTCAGGAGTAATTTCTTATTAATACCTTCAGACAGTAACACAAGCATTTGTCTTCTATGAAGAGCACAACCTGCCAATTAAAACAATCTTCAAATTTAATAAACCACAGCCATCTAAGCCCTTTTACTGCTTGCAATATATACAGCAACAACTGGGGATTCCACTGCTATCCACATCTTCACAGCACATAATCTACCTCCCTGCCTTTAGCCTTTGCAGCTTCTTTAACATTTCAGAAAGCAAAGGCTCACCATTTCTCAGCATATTTAAAACAAGTTCTAAAAAATGTTTCAAGAATCTAACACTACCTCCAGTATTGTCATGAAATAAGATATTTATTTCTGTTCATCATCCCCTATTCATTATTTAATTCATAGATGTTCTATACAATACCAGGAC
>NW_009951968.1:243902-257713 GCF_000747805.2 Chaetura pelagica | reverse complement strand
TCCCTACATGTTGTGCTGTATCACACAGAGGTGGGAGAAAGGAGCATTTTCAGAACAAGGACAGAGATAAGGGCTAGAGCAGCTCTGCTCTGGAGACAGGCTGAGACAGTTAGGGGTGTTCAGCCTGGAGAAGAGAAGGCTCCAGGGAGACCTTAGAGCACCTTTCAGTGCCTGAAGGGGGGGAAAATGGCTTTAAGCGGAAAGAGGGTTGATTTAGGTTGGGTATCAGAAATTCTTCACTGTGAGGGTGGTGAGACAGGTTGCCCAGGGAAGCTGTGGCTGCCCCCTCCCTGGAAGGCCAGGTTGGATGGGGCTTGGAGCAACCTGGTCTAGTGAGAGGTGTCCCTGCCCATAGCAAGAGGGCTGGAACTGGATGATTTTTAAAGGTCCCTTCCAACCCAAACCAATCTGGGATTCCCTGATTTTATACTTTATATAGGCCCCTCAGCAAGCATCCCAATAAGGACTACAGTCCCACCATCCTAGGTATTTTAGAGACCTACAAAAGCTCAAATTTGAAGGCAGCACAGATCCTTGTGCTACCTAAAGGAGTTCTGCATGATGCATCAATGCACTTAATTTCTACTACACCAGCTGGCATTTGATTAACCAGTTGACTCCATATTCATTTTTGGCACAGATCTTTCACTTGGCCTTTTGACAATTTCCCCTGCCTAACAGTTCCCAATTTATTGTAACTCAGGGAGGTAACAGCTTTGGTCTCCAGAGCATGTAGTTCAGTACCTTAAAGAAAGGAGAAATTCATGGAGGACACTGAAACAAAATGTGATTCTGGAAAAAAAAAGAAAATCAAAGCCAGGCAAAAAGAAGGAGAGGAGGGACTGTTAGTGCTCACATGAGAATGGATACCCAGGTAGAGCTTTTGCTCTCTGAGCTACAGAAAGGCTCATTAGAGGGCTCCACTCAACTCTCTTAACAACAGGCCTTAAGTCAGAAAATTTGAGTCCCTTTATTTTAGCATGGTCATAGTCTCTGGAGGAGGCAATTGCAAAGTTTGGTCCAGCTGGAGAAGGGCTTGCTGTTCTGCATGGCATTCACTGGCTTAATGTTAAGAGGCCTGCTAATTGATGGTGATGAGAGCCTGGAAAAGCTACAAGTTGTGAAAAGCATTTGCAACAGAGTTTGTAGCACACAAGAAAGGAAAAACAAACAACCCAAACTATTCTTTTCTCTTCCAGTAGAGTAAAAACTTGGGAGGGAGCTGAGCCAGAAAAACAGCAGAACTCCCTCCAGAGCTGAACTAAGTCAGATTTAGATCAAGCCATAAGATTATCTGGTTGCCTCCACTGGCTCTCTGAGCATTTTCTCTGCAGCAGAGAAGCTCTAAAGCTTTGTGAGAGGAAGGCTTAATCAATGTAACTCCATGAACACCTACTTGGGAAGTGTTTAATCTCCCTCCTCAAGGCTGGAGATGATCCATTTGGCAACCACCTAAGTGGTTGCACAGGCAACAGAAGGAAAATATTTATTGTATTTTGTAAGCAGTGAGAGGGAGAGCTTGCACTGTGCCAAACCAGCTTGTCAGACACCAGGCTTGTCTCACAGAGCACACGACAACAACACAAGTTACAAAAGTCTCTTGTGTACCAGACAGTCAGAACTCTTTCTCTAAGGTATGTTTTCTGGGGATCTGCTCTCAAGCAGGTGAGGGAATAGAGAGAGGCTGAATCAAACAGAGTTAGGACTGTTAGCCCTAAGTCCCAACATTTTGGCTGAAATGTGGTTGAAGATTTCTTTCTTTAAAAGAGAAAGGCATAAATGATGGAGCAAAGTTATCTGGTGAGCAAGATGGAACCTAAAATCCGTGGTTTTATGATGTATTTTGTATCAATAGATCTGAGCTCAAGTCTTTGATACTCCCTAGGTTAGTTTAAAATATTTGCAATACTGCAAACATCAGCCAAACCACCCCTCCTGAGATGACAAACCACTACTGCACTTCTTGAAAATCACTTGACAGTTTCCTGGAAAACAACTGTCTCTGGATGCAGCCAAAAGCATCAGCAACACATCCCAGGGTTTGATATCCTTGGACATATTACATATCTAGGGAAAAAAAAAGCAGACTCTACAATACAAAAAAAAAAGCAAGAGTCTGATAATAAAATATGTTAATACGATGACAGTGTGAGTACAAGAGCACATCTTTTTTCCCATCCCCAAGGCAAAACATAATTTTCCATGGAATGTTTTCCCAAAAAAGGAAGAGAAAAAAACAACCCAAATCAATCTGTGAGTACTGCAACCCAAAGAATACAGAACAACTTATGATAATCCACAAAGATAAGCTGTTTTCCTTACCTGAGATGCAGGAGGAGACAATAACTCTGATTTTAGTTCCTTTAATGTCTGCAGTAAAGAGGCTACAGCTTCATCATTTGATGCAGACCAATCGTTAACTGTTCTGTTAAACAGAAACACTTTTTCAGTACCAGGCTGATTTACAGTCATGTTGATATACATTTGATTCCTTCTCCCCACTCTTAAGTTTTAAGGCTGCATTTATGCACTATTCATCACACAAAATATTAGGAACACCCACAGAAATTAGCAAGTTTTGTTAATTTTAAGAGTAGATTTTCTAAATTATGCCACACAGGGTTTATTCAAGTGTCTCTATTTCACACCAGTCTGCAATTCTATCATGCAAATTAAGGCTGCACCAAAGAAATAAGAAATCACTGCTACTTGGCCATGCATTCCTGACCCCTAGCTTTTCCCTGCCATGCTGAATGGAGTTTCCCATTCTAATCCTGTAGATGTCTCAATTAGCCTGTTTTTTTGATTGCTGTCTAATTAGACTGCTGCAGTTGCCAAACTACCAAACAACTCTACAGTAGGGGTTTTTTTTGCAGTGGTTCTTTTTAAGCAGGACCACTTCAGATACAGCTCCAATGCAGGCACACAAGCTTCTCGTGGGAATGGCTGCAGTGCCATGACAATAACTAGAGCCTGTTGCCACCACAAAACCATAGTTTCACACAAGGCTGAGTCTTGTGAGCAGATATCCTGCCCACTCCCTTCAGCACAGGGCTCTCAGTCATGATCCACACAAGCTCAGAAGCAGAATGGAAAGAAAACTGCTATTTTATGAACAAATACTCACTTATCTACAGTTTTATATACGAACTCATTCAGGTGCACAGCTACAAAAACCAACTGCTGCCTTATCTTCTCTAGCTGCTCTTGCTGCTGTTGCAAATGTGGTTTTTCAGTTTCTTTTGTTGTGGGCTGTTTGGCAGTTCGATCTTTGTTCAAGGGACACAACACTTCTTGCTGATGGTTTGGAAGTGGGAGGTTTCTTTCTCTTTCTTCCAACACTGCCAGGATTTCCTGCAGCTCTTTAATTCTTTCTTCATCTCTCTGGTGTTGCCGCTCCAAGTTTTGCTGTTTGAACACAATAAGCAGTAGACAACTGCATCTCACACGTGCACACACAAATATATACACACATACTCACACAGAAGTGTTTTCTGGGTTTGTTTGGTTTTTATACACACACAGACTGCAAAAAAAAGGAGTCCCACCTCATTAGCATACCTATCTCAGTGCTCCTCAACCCACATTCCACTTACAGGGGAAGGCTCACAGTACTGCCTTCCAGAGCCATCAGGAAGCCATTTAATGGCTTTGGAGTGGACATTTTCTCCATCCATTTCCAGATGTGGCCACTGACAAGGCTCAGGAGAGCCTGCAAAGCCTCCCTCCTCCTCCAATGAAAGTGAAGGAGCTGAGAAAAGGAAGGGTGAAATTGATACTGTCACAAACCATACATAGGAGCTTAGCTGAAAATAAGGGCAGTGCTGTGAAACCAAGTTTGGTTCCATTCTATATTTGTAATGGATGGAGAAGCCATGTTCTTCTCTCTCTGTTAACAACCAGCAGCTCCCAGCACAGGCAAAGATGTAAAGATCAACTTCCAGCAACACCAAACCCAGACACAAACCCCTGACAACAGCTGTGTTTGAGAAATGCAGGAAGAGAGCTCATCCAAGGCCTTTTTCAGGCTTTTTGCTTTGTTTAAGGGGAGCAAACATTTCAATTAAACCCCACCATCCACAGGGTTAGATCCCAGCCTGCAGCTGTCTTAGCATCAGGCAAGGCTTGCAGAGACATTCTTACCAGCCTCTCTCGATCTCTCTGCCAGTCCTTCTGTTTCTCCAGCTCTGTTTCTTGCTGCTGCCTTCGCTCCCTCTCTCTCTCCTCTTTCTTGCTTTTATTTTGCTCCTCCAGCATCTTCAAGAGCAACTGCAGTTGTTCCTCATCAGTTTTCAGCTTCACCTCTCTCTCCTTCTGGGCCTCGAAGGAACGGGTCATCTCTTGCTTTTGACCCTGAAGGGCCTCCAGTGCCGCTCGCAGTTTGTCACTGACCTCCCTCTCCCTCTGGGTCTCTTGGCAGCACATCTGCACTTCAGTCTCCAGCTGCCTTCTGGAATGAAGGGCCTTCTGGTGCATTTTCTCAATAACAGCAGCTAGCTCCATACTTCGGGACCTCTCCTCTTCCAGCTGGGCTTGGAGCTCTCGAACAAAGGCCTGTTCCAGCAGCGACTCCCTGTGCTGACAAGAAGCACCTTCTTTCACTCTCATGCTCAACTGCTCCGTCAAAACACGCTCGTGGTTCAATGAATTCAGGAGCTCCAGTGAACGATGTTTCTCAGCATCCAGGTCTTTCTGGAGCTCTGAGAGTTTGGTCTGTTCCTGGGCCAGCAAGGCTTCGCAGCGGGAGTGCTCGATCTGCAGCTCCTTGCGGAGATTGTCGGTCACCACCTGCTGGTGCTGCAGGGACACCATCAGCTGGCTCTTCTGCACCGACTGCAGCTCCAAGGCAGCATTCAGCTCCTGTTCAGAAGGGGAGGCACACTTTGATAATCCTGCCCAAACACTCATCTGTGGAGCAGGCTGGCATTCAGCAACCTTCACCCTCCTGTTCTATCCAAGGCTGAGCTAGAGTTCAGCTGTTACAAACTTTCATCTACAATTACAAGTCTAATTTTCTAATTACAAGTGCCAGAAGTCTGCTTGTTAGGCATGTGACACCAAGTGACAAAACCTGAGGTTCTACTGTTAAAATATCTGCTGGTATATTATTTTTCTTCAATTGATAAGACCCTCATTAGGAAACCACTATTCTATACATCACTCCATTCCCTTAATAAGTGACATCTGAAGCAGAAATAACCCATGTTGATTTAAAAAGAACCAAAAATCTAAGCAGTAAGAGAAGATGCAAAGCCTCTGGATTTTAGAACCCACCTGTTTGAAGCAAATAAAAATAGTCCATCCCTAGGTCCATTTTGGGAGCCAACCTTTCTTCAGGACAGGGAGCACCTGCAGCCAGTCCCAGGGTGCTTACAGTCAGGGCTAGCAGTGCTGTCATCCTGGCAGAGGGGTCTGCCCTATCTCCCCTGCCAGGACCACTTCTCCTCTGACCTCCTAGAAAGCCAAGTCAGATGCTCAGTGGCATCAGCTTTCCATAGGAAAGCTTCAAGGCAGGATTTTGGAATGCAACAATGTGAACTGTGAACACTTCAACCTGGTGTACAATGACACCTGTGGCAATGAGCTTTTCCCTTTGCCTTAGCTGAGATGGTCCCTGCCTTCCCTGCATGACCAGTCTTCTTAAAAGATGTTAGCACCATGTCCTACCATGCAGGTAGTAACAAAAATCCCAGCAGACAAAAACCATCTACCTAAACACATACCAGAAAGAGGACATGAGAGGTCAGACTACAAGGAAATAGGTCAGAATTGTGTTTCCTCACTTAGGGTTTTGGAGTTATCTGATAGAGTTTGGCTTTGGTTTCTAAGATTAAAGAAAAGGTTGTCTTCTTCCTTTTCCAGTCAATCTAGGCCTTTTACAAGAACTGTCATTGCAGTGTCAAGAGAGAAAGCTGTTCAATTATTTGCTGTTCAGTTCCGAAATAAGGGAACAAAACCAGAATACTACCAGGTACTGGGACCGGTGTTGTTCAACATCTTCATCAACGACCTGGATGAGGGTATAGAATGTACCCTCAGCAAGTTTGCTGATGACACTAAGCTGGGAGGAGTGGCTGACACACCAGAAGGCTGTGCTGCCATTCAGAGAGACTTAGATAGGTTGGAGAGTTGGGCGGGGAGAAACATGATGAAATTCAACAAGGGGAAGTGCAGAGTTTTACATTTGGGGAAGAACAACACCATGTCCCAGTACAGGTTGGGGGCTGAACTGCTGGAGAGTAGTGTAGGTGAAAGAGACCTGGGGGTCCTGGTAGACAGGAGGATGACCATGAGCCAGCAATGTGCCCTTGTGGCCAAGAAGGCCAATGGCATCCTGGGGTGCATTAGAAAGGGTGTGGTTAGTAGGTCAAGAGAGGTTCTCCTCCCCCTCTATTCTGCATTGGTGAGGCCACATCTGGAGTATTGTGTCCAGTTCTGGGCCCCTCAGTTCAAAAAGGACAGGGAACTGCTCGAAAGAGTCCAGCGCAGAGCTACGAAGATGATTAGGGGAGTGGAACATCTCCCTTATGAGGAAAGGCTGAGGGAGCTGGGTCTCTTTAGCTTGGAGAAAAGGAGACTGAGGGGTGACCTCATCAATGTTTACAAATATGTAAGGGGTGAGTGTCAGGGAGATGGAGTTAGGCTTTTCTCAGTGATGACCAGTGATAGGACAAGGGGTAATGGGTGTAAATTGGAGCATAGGAGGTTCAAGGTGAATATTCAGAAACATTTTTTTACTGTGAGAGTGACAGAGCACTGGAACAGACTGCCCAGGGAGGTTGTGGAGTCTCCTTCACTGGAGACATTCAAAACCCACCTGGATGAGTTCCTGTGTGATGTACTCTAGGTGACCCTGCTCTGGCAGGGGGGTTGGACTAGATGATCTCTCGAGGTCCCTTCCAGCCCCTAAGATTCTATGATTCTATGATTCTATGGTTAACCTCCAAAAATACATGTTATCTAGGAAAGGCCCCAGGTGTTTTCCTTATAACCTCAATTGATCATACCCATCACATCATCCTGGTAGCACACTTGCCCTGGCATAAAGGATGCAAATTACACAGCTGTAGAACCTGGCTCTCCTACACAGTGCAGGGCAGTACAAAACTGGTTAAAATGTGAAAGCATAAGGCTCTGAAAACACTAATAAGATATGGGGGGGAGGAGAAAAGCATACAACTCCTCCTATTTCTGCATCTGCAATTAAGGAGGGTAGCTGAAAGCTTTAATTCTCTGAAAACAAAATACATGCTGTCCATGTTCAGTAGAAGTTTGGGTTTTTTAAAACACAGTTATAAACAAAAAATACCGGACGTGAAAAAGACAGCAAAAATGACTTGCTAGTTAACTCCATGCACCAAGGGAGGTGAACTGAGGAGTCATTACCTCCAAAGCCTTTGTCTTTTCATCTTCTGCTTTCTTATGCTGAAGGTGCTGCTCCTCCAACAGACCCTGTAGCTCCGTTTCCTTCAGCCGTTCCGCCCCTAAGTCTTCAAGTGCAGCTGCCAAATCCTTTTCTTTTTTTTCCAATTCAAACCTGCAAAGTTCAAAAGGACACCTCTATCTGTCTTCAGAACAGAACATCCCTCACCAACAACGCGGGCAAGACATTTTGGGTTACTTTTTGTTTCTTTAAGATGGGCTCTGTTCATTCTAAAGAGGGTCAGTTTCCCAGTCGCAGCTATTTGGCGTATGAAAATGTTTACTTCCCTGCAAGCAAAGCTAGAACTAGTCTATGTAGAATCAAGAGATCTGGAGAAGTCAGCTATCCTGGCAGAGCAGAACTATTGTCCTGTGAGAGGGAAGAAAAACATTGGCATGCACGAGGAATAAGGAATATGGGCAGGCAAGGGAAGAATAAAGAAAAACAAAGCACAGACAGGGTGACAGGCAGCCAGAAGTGCCAACCAAGGGACTGAGACAAAAGCTGCAGGAGTGGGTACATCTAGTCTGTTCACTTGTAATACACCCCTACAACATGCACGTGTTTCCACAACCTTCTCAGTCTAGGCTACAGAAAAGGTAAATATGAGAATTGGAATTGAAAAATACTTTTTAAGCAGGTAGCAAAGAAAAATGAACATATCTGTGTAAAGTGAGAGAGGTTAGTTTTCCTGACTGTGTTTCCAAGTGCTAAGCCATTTTTGGATCCAATGATCTAGATAAATGGATAGATAGAGCTTTTTAGACCTGGTGTTAATTAAAATAAATTAGTGTCTGCTTCTCACCGTAACTGGTTTATTTCCCTCTGAAGGTCTTCAAGGGATTTCTGCAGCCTTGTGTTCTCTTGCTTACTTCCATAAAGCTCTGATTTCAGGGCTGCTTTTTCCTGGTTCAAGAGATCTTGTGTTTCAGAGGCTTTTTTCTGCTCCTCAGACAGGGTGCTGTGCAAGTCACTTGCAATAGATTTTTCCTGGTGAAGTTTATATTCTAGCAATTCAACTAGGAAAAGAAAATGTTAAATATTCTTTTTATTACAGATAACTTGACACTGGTTCAAACTGGGGAGGAGTGTGTTTGTGTGAGAGGGGAATCAGCTGTAATTAAGAATTCTCTGGGGAACTCCTTTATTTTCAAACATGTTGAATCAGCAGAAAGATGCACATACACACTGCCAGTAGACCAGGCAAAGTAAGAATAGCATGAAAGCTGCTTGAGATTATCAGAACTACTGCAATATACTGCAACTAACTTGTTCCTAATGGATTCTAAACCTCATTAAGCAAATCCACCCATTTACTAGCAAACAATTAATATATTAAAAGAATTTCCTAAAAACCAACAAGGGTATTTCACTATCCTTGCTGAGTTCTCTACATGAACACATGTAACCAAGAGTCACCCTTCAGTTCTGTTGTTTTGGGTTATTTTAAAACTTCTCTTTGCTTTTCAGAGGGTTTTTTTTTAAACTACTAACACAGAAAGAAGAAAAGAATCCTTCCTCTGCTAAAATCCTAGGGAACCTCAGTGCATTAGTAAAACTGAACAGCATCTGCCTCTTTGCAAAGCAATCTTATTTTGCCTTTTATCTCCTGAGTGAAAAAAAAAGGAAAGAACTGACACAGAAGCAGAGATAACAAGAGGTTGATGACTACCACCTTTCCTCCGAAGCTGGTGTTCCTGTTTGCTGCCATGATCTTCTGCATTGGTGAGGGTCTCCTGCAATTGCTGCAGCTTCTCCTGGTTCTGCAGGTGCGTCATGCGCAGCTGAGCTCGCAGGTCCTGGATTTCAGACAGCAAGCTGTTCCGGTCTGAGGAGAAGAGGTGCTCCACAACCATCTGCCTCTGTTCCTCCTGAAAATGAACCAAGGGCTAGTGAATCTACAAGGCTATTCCCATCCATCCTACAAGGTAGATCCTAGAGAAATCCTTGCAGTATATGTTTTATATGGAGGCAACTTCAAATTACTAGGTTTGTCCTTTATGTTAACATTAAGTAAAAAAGAAAAACCCTACTTCACTAGATTACAAGAAGAGTAACAGTTATTAATAATAGTTTATACATCCTAGTTATGACAAACTATCTGGTGTGAACCTAAACCACAAATATTATCAGAAAAAAAAATCCAAAACCAATTCAGAGTTTGCTCAGCTCCCTTGGCAAGAGAAGTCTGTGAAGCTCTAAATGGAATTTTCTCCCTTCCTTCCCTTTCTATCAAACATTTCCTTGTCACTATCACAATCTCTAGGCCACTATATTTTCTGGGTGCCAGTTAAAATAACCAGCAGGCTTTGCATCACAATGTACAAAGTTTGAGAAAACCAGTACCAAGACACAGACTATAAAAGCCTATTGAACCCACACAGCCTGGATTAATGCACAAAATATAACAACAGAAGCAACAAAACCCTAAAAACCTTTCAAAAACATGAGGCAGTAGAAGAAGTTCTTTATGAGCATAACACTTTAAGAGGTTTTCTTACTTGTTGTTTCATGATATACTCAATTTTTTCCAGTAATGAACTGTCATCACCAGAGCCAAGACTAGAGAAGCGAGACTTGAAGTCAATTTGCAACATGTTTCTCTCCTTCTCAAGCACACTCTGCACTGCTTGCAGAAGTTCTCCTCTCCAGTCAGCAGCAACACTGGAATGTTCCTGTTAAAAAGAAAGGTATCTTGTCCTTAAATGGCATCTCTCTCAATCTCTAACCCACTGTAACATGTATCATTGCTGTGTATGAGTATACCTAGCTGTTAATTTAAGCAGACCAAAGGTGTTTAAAGAGACCTCTTAACATCTCAGAAAGAAACTCAGCCCTTGCTCCTCACACATACACACACACACACAGACACTAACTAGATAGCAATATACTTTTCTATATATAATAAAAGAACTGGATACCTTGCTTTAAAGGCTATTTTTATTGCCATACCTTGTCTCCTCTGTCTGCCACCTTGCTAAGGAAATCCTTCAGTGACTGAATGGCATCCAGCAGGGCTAGGCCCTCCTTCTGCCACCCCTCCACTGCTGCTCTGCTCTGAGGCACATTTTGCAGCTCCCTAAAACCAAAGGGATGCTCTGACAAAGCCAGTATTTTGCGGCTCTCCTCATAGACCATCTTCAGAACAGTCTGAGAAAGAAAAAAAACACAACCAATGCATAATATTAGGAAAGAGGCATCAGCATCCTGGCAGTGTAAGAGCAGGGAGAGCACCAGACAACAAAAAGAAGGCCATCTGAGGCTGTGGTACAGGTGAAAACTCACAGGTCTGCCCTGCTATTCGGCATGCTTCATAAATTAAGAACACTCATCCCCACACCTGTGTGCAGAGTGAGCCAACAGTTCCCAGAGAATTTTTATCTCCTAACATCTCAGGCCAGTATTTGAGAATACAGCAGCCACTGTCTTCTTAAATCCTGCAGCAAAAATGGCAGCCACGGCCAGAGCATTGTACTGCTGTGGACATTAACATGCTACTGTGCAATTAAGTCCTGTGATTAGGACTGTACTTTATCCTTGCTGTTTCTGAACTATTTAGATTCTATGAAGTCTGAAGCCATGTCACACTAAACCCCAGTGATAGCAGAAACCTGAATTACTTATTAGGACAACCTTGGCTTAATTTAGCAGATTATGGAGAAATAACATCTCCCAAAATAATCAGTCTTAGTAATTTACACAGTGGAAATTGTTTCCTCTGACATTCCAGGCAAAGTAGTATCTTTTAAATAAATTCCCTGTTGACAAACTATTACATCATGCACAGATGTTTCCTGGTCTCTTTTCAAGGAAGGTCACTGGAGGTTGAGTCCCTTTCTACATACACATCCCAGCCTCGACCTGGAACTGCTTCTGATGCTACTCATTGTAACAACAACAACAACACAGAGTATTGAGCTTTAACTCTTCATATTCCTTCTTTGCGCTTTTTTGAATGACTTAACTTTGGAACAAACTTGAGTGGCTTTTCTGTCACTGGAATCAAAATGGTGGTAATGCCAAGAGCCAATGTTATGCAATGAAAAACTTTAGTAAACACTAAGAACAGAAGCACAATAAAGGGTTCAAACTAAACATTCAGTACTGGAATATGCACTCAGATCTTACAGACACTAAAGTCCAGATTGATGATCCAATCCAAAACCTTGAGTACAGCATCCAGCTACACAGCCCAACATTCATGTCCTGCATCTTGGACCCCTTCCTCTGACTGGGAGGCTAGAGAAGAACACCATCTGTGCTCCAAATTCTTTCAACATTGATTGGAGGGACATACAGTCTCTCCTTTGATGGTTCCAGGCTGCCTTGTTACAGTATTGTTAGACCCTACACAAAACACTAGAAGCAGATGATAATCTGTAGGGCTCAGCAGTCTTGGCAGCCTCTCAGTGGTTATCATGAATACAAGCTCTTGGTAAGCAGCAAACTTCCCTAGAGACACTGTTTGGGCAGCCAATGGGTGCTTCAGTGACTCTCAGTAAGGAACCTCCAATTACTACTACTTTGTGCTTTTCTGGTGGCACTGGTTCTAATACAAGCAGGTGGTTGCATCAGCTTTGCATGGTTGGCTTTTCCTGGATCATGTCAGTAACTGAATGTGCTCTTAATTCTCCAGCCTCAGAACATCAAGCCTGTTATGAAGGGGCACTTCAGAGCTTCCTCCTCCTGCCCCAGCAGAGGTTAAAGGTCCAGTGTCCTTCCCCCTGTGAGTTCCTTGAGTCAGGCTTACATTCCCCTTGCACAGCCTTCCTTCATTGCACAGTTCTTTCATTTTGGTGAGCAAGCTGAAAGAATCACATGTTACAAAGTGAATGCTGCTTCCTAAGGAAGTGTACTTCTTCCACTTCTTATTACTCAAGCTCCTTCAGGTATTCAAACTCCCTGGAGGCTACTGCACTTACCCAGGTACTTCTCACAAGCCTCACAGATGAGATGATTTGGAGCACTGAATTTTTCCCTTTCACCAGCTAGAATTCCTGGAATGGCTAAGAGCTTGTTCAGCTGCAACACCAAAGAGCCCCTGGCATATATTTTCTTAAACTTGCCTTGCTGACTAGAACATGCAATCACTGCTCAGTCTTCTGTATATTCTTCACGCTCCTTGAACTGACTCTGAAAGATCCCTCCACACCTTTTAGTGGTGTTTCCACAGCTCTCCATCACATCAAGAATGCCAGGAATATACAGGGGAGCAGGATGTCAGCTAGCTAAGCTTTTTTATCAAACAGCTTTCTGTAAAGCCTTCAAGACAAACCCACATAACAGATCAATCAGTCTTTGTACTGCCATATTCTGGAACATCACCAGTGCCAAACTTTTTCAATTCCAGCAAGTTCAAGCAAGACAAATGTCAGTAAATCTGTCACGAGACATCCAAAAATTACTCAAGAACCATAATCAACTTGAAGTTTAAACCATTACAGAACAGTTTACAGTGTAAAGGTAGCAGCTAACTCTATTTTATATTAGCATTTCATTTTGCTGTTTTCATTTACTGGTATACTTTTATTAATCATATATTACCTTCATCTGTGGTGAAAGTATTTCCATCTGTCTCACCGACTCCTTGATATCTGGAAACATTCCACGATGCTGCAGATAAGCCACAAAACCAGCATCAAGGTGCTCTGATGTTTGTAGCTCCTGCTTGAGTTTAGCTGCCACATTTGAGGTGGTATCTGGAAAAAGAGACAGCCCCCCACAAGTGTTACAAAGATGAAAAGAACTCGAAACCAGCCTAACCTCTTGCAAAATAACCATAATTTCTTCTGCTAGTTTGAATGCAGGGTCAGGTGAAGTTAGTGGGTTGAGATCTCAACTAATTTAAACAAGTAAACATGTTGTAAGTTGCCTTTAGGAGCAGAGAAAGCACTGTAGTTGTCAGGACACCCTAAACCCCCATGTCTCCCTTCCAGTACATAAAGGTGAAAAGGCAAAAGCAGACTTCCACTAGCACAAATACACGTCCTTCCTAAACAAAGAACCACCTGAGAAAGGCTTAGCTTTCAAATAAAAAATCTACAGTAAAAGAAAATGGGAGAAAGGGAGAACATTTTAGTATTTTTATCCTGAAGATCAGAAAAGGTGAAAGGAATTTAGAGAGTTAAACTTACAGCTGCCACATCCATCATCCATCGCACCTATGGCAGATGCTCTTGATCTTACACCATGTTGTAAACCAGGAGGGGTTAAAGTTAGATGATCAGCTTCCCTCATCTGCATGGAAATAATTTTTTTCATTGATTGAGTTACCTAAATCCAGCTGTAGAGTTTTCTGCAATTATAACCTTTCTGTTCCTGGTGTAGATTTTAGCAAATACTACTTGATCACAGTGCTAGAGATGGTAAATCCCACTAGGAATGTCAC
>NW_009951968.1:219361-243590 GCF_000747805.2 Chaetura pelagica | reverse complement strand
GCTCTGTAAGCCATTCCATCTCATTTTTCTCTCCCTTTCAATAGTCTTAAGAAACAGACACGTGTTTATAATTAAGTGCCCTTCAAATGCAAGGCACAAAAAATATGCAACCAAAGATTAATTTTCTGAAATACAGACTTCATCTTCCTGTGAAATGATACAGACAAAAATATCAAGTATTTCCATTAAAAACAAGAACCTCTATTGTCCGATTTTGAAACAGTCTCTTCGAACAATCAAGGACAGATATTCTTAAGTGAATAACTGTTACAGTAAATTGAGTACCCTAGCAGCAAAAAAGTTGTATAAGTTTTAGCTCAATTACTTGCATCTCAAGGATTATTAAAATTTATCAGTTACTTCCATGTAGCGTCACTGCAAAGTACCAGGATTTGAAGGGTTCTCTCAGCAAATCTTCTGAAAGCACAAGAGCAATTTTCATGTTCTTGACTGACTCAGCACTGTACAGATGTGCAGGAAGCAAAACCTGCTGTAAGCAGCTTATTCTTCAATGTTAGGTTTTGGAAGACTGTTTGCAATTGCTAAAAGTATTTAGCAAACAATATTTTAATACAGGCCAGAATTTGCTGTGCTGACAGTGTGAGAGGAACTAACAATTACAGACCCAGAACATTACTGGACCTACCCCTCTCACAGCCTAAGTTTATAGTACTTGGAGCCAGTGGCCCAACAATGATCCAAGGGGGAGAGAGCTGAGCAGTCTTGTTTAATTGAAATTAAATCAGACATTTAATATCACTTACCAAAATCTTCTCCACATTTTGGTCATCAGAGTAGGTACTTTCAGAGAGAGCTGGACTTTTTCTGTCTATTCCCACTGCTGCTTCCTCACTGCCATTTTCATAAAGGTCAGAATATCCCAGCAACACAGAATTATTGGTCATCATTTCAAAATCTGAGCTTCCACCTTCCGAGAAGGGAGTCAGATGAAGCACTGCTTGAAGCTCCGTGCTTACGTCCTGCTTTCTCACAATCTCAGGAGAGCCCCACGAAGACACACTTGCAATGAAATTCTGGAAGTCTTTTGAAGTGTCTTTGCCTATGTCCAAATTGTGTTGTGGAGAATCAGGAGTTTGATGGATTTCCAACATTTGCTGACAAAGCTTTTTCAAATCTTGCTCCTCTTCAGAGCTGCTGATCACATCTGATTCCTTAATCAAGATATTTTCTTGTGATTGCTTAGTCTGAGTTTTTTTATTTATATTGTGAGTTGCCAACTCAACCATAACTTCATCTTTTTCCTACAATTAAGTAACACATTAATTTTTAATGGCATTTAAATGTGATTTTACAAACTGAAAGACATGCATTTGAAAAGTTCTTCTCTAATTTAACAGTCGTATCTATTACTATTCTCAGGTTTTATGCAGAAATGATCTGACAGTTCAGTATATTTTATATGCCAGTTAACTAGGCTTTTTAACAAGTATATCATCAATAGGAGAAAAAAAATCTGTAAAAGAAGCATTCCTGAAGAGCTGACTCTTGTATCAATCAGGAAAAAAGGGTATTCCTTGTAGCTATGTAGATAATAATCTTTTTTAGAAATAAATACAAATCAAAACCTGTTGCTTTCCTAACTGGACAAATCTCTTAAGGCTTAATAACCGACCCAGGGCACCAGGAAAAAATGGTTAAGAAGTCTAGATGTTTCCTCTGACTGCCATTTCAATGCAGAAGAAACTGTCCACCAATTCATTCTAGTCACTGGAGGGAAATGGAGTCACACGTCCCATGATGTGACACACACAGCTACTCTGTGCTCTGCTCAGGCCATAGGTCTACCTTTCAGCATCTTTCTCCCACAGGGTTACTCTACTCATTTATTGTTTATTTCTCCAAGTATCAAACAACAAACTTAAGTCTCTGGTGACCAACAACACTGCAGACCATTTCTCAAACTCTGACTCTAAAAACAGACACACTAAATCAGACCAAGTCTTTCTACCTAACAACCATCTCTGAGAGAGGCTGGGAAATCCAGGTAGCATGGACACAAGTGTCCATCTTCCTCAGTTCTTGTGATCCAGGCACATAACCAGCTATTTTCCAGTCAGTGGGCTTGGGTCTCTTAATAGCCACAGAACCATTCCAGCATCTTTCCCATAGTGTGAGGGGATGGTCACTGACCAGGCCAAAGCTGGACTTCCACCCACAAACTGCAGAGACACCTGAATAATGTCAATACTCTGCCATGGAGTATGCAGGTACATCCCTTCCTACCTTGCTACAAAGGCTCTCATTAAGTCAGCATTTCTATAGAAAGGGCTTTCTTCCCTTCCCAAGGCCACCTGAAGTCACTCTTCTTTTTCTATGACCTTCATGCTCTTACCAACAAGCACAGACAGCCCGGGAAGGCTGCTGCTGCAGAGCCACTGCTCCAACAAGTCCCAGAAGACTTACTCCAGAAGACATACATGCTTCCTGTCTTACAGCCTCTAAACCTGTTACTTCAACTGGAGGAACATCTCTGAACCATGCCATGAAAATACCTTTATCCTCATCCTTATAACCTCAGGGATCCAGTGTGACAGCACCTGCCATCACCAAGTGATTAAGGAACCCTAAGGCTAGTGTCCACTCTAATTCCAGGGCTTAGTGATGCATTATTATAGATGGCCCTAAGTGAAAAGTAGGTCCAGATGTGCTCATGACAAAGGCTGTGTGTCTTGTGCAGCAGAATGCAGACTCCAGAACATATGTTGAGCACACCAAGCTGCAGTTTCTCTTGAAATGCCCCCACATCTTATGCAGAAGGTCTGGCTGCCTTGATCCCTCCACTTTTTCATCCAGTGCCCCAGACACAGAATCCTCTCAAAGCCCCCTCCCAAGCTGGCCCACCCACTGCTTTAAAAGGGTCTGTTCTCTCACCTTGCTAACTTTTTCTTTTTCCTTCAAATCAGGAATTTTTGGATCCCTGGCTCTGAGGTTCCCTCTGTTTTACTACCATCATTCCAAGGAAGTTTCAACAGGACTAGAACAATATTTCTGCACAGGAGCCCTGCTGGACAGCAGAGCTTTGCCCTGTCCTTGCAAAGTGGTATCTGCCCAAGCAGACCTGCCCAGCTCCTTGCAATCCAAGGTCTACATGTCACCAGCCACATACGCAGTCAACATTTTTGTTTTACTTGCTTGATTTTTCCTTCAATTGCTTCACCTAAGTAATTTTAAGATAAAATTACTCTTTTGATCCCTTAGATTCTGTGGATAAGAGTCTAAATGATGCACTGTTTGAAAAGATATTTCAGTTTATTTTAAACCTGCCACCATGCAAATTTAATTTAATCCTCCATACCTCTTACATTTTAAACAGAGTGAATAACTGTTCTCTCTCATTTTAGACAAATCACATACCATTTTATCAGCAGGGGAAGCCACTACTGCAATTGACTGATTAACATTTGCCTCCAGTTCCTCCATTCCTTTTTCAAAGGCTTCACCATTTCTGTCTCTCTGGTAACACATCTTGAGAAGGTTAGTCTCTCCATGACCACTTTGTTCCTTGGGCTTGTATGACTCCAGCTGTGAAATAAGTTCACTTCTTTCCTGTCGTAAGGCTTCAAGCTCTTTCTCATATGCCTCAATTTGATCTTTCAGTTTTGCTGTGCTACCTTGCAGTTCATTGATTTCTCTCTGATAAGCTACTTCTTTCTGATTCAGTGCTTGCAGCTGGACATCAAGTCTAGAAACTTCTAACTGAAGACTATAAACATCTTGAGCCTGACTTGTGTCTCTTTTTTCTATCTCTGCTTGAAGCTCTGCTGCCCTTTTTGTTAAGTACTGCAACTCGGTTGTGTCGGCTTCCTTTTGATCCACGATTGTCTTCATTCTCATCTCCTTCTCTAAAATACTGGCTTCCCTTTCTCTCACAGTATCTTCGAGTTCTTGAATGCGAGAAGTCATCATCCTTGCTTCAACATCTCTCTGAGAAAAACGTTTTTGGAAAAGGTTGTGCTCTTCCTGAAGTGCCTTGTACTGTCTTCTCAGAGAGGTTAGCTCTGCAACGTGCTGCTCCGATGACTCCTGCAATTTTTGGCATTTTTTATCCAAAACTTCCACTTCCACTCTGAACTGTGATTCCTTCTCTTCCAGTTGCTGCTGCAGAGCTGCTTTAGCAGTTGAGACAAGCTCCAGTTCCTCCTGACATTCTCTAACTTTGGAGAGAAGAAATGCATTTCTTCTGTTTAGATCAGTGTCACTCTGACAATCTACTGGTCCCTTCCTCAACTCATTCTGAAGGTTTTCCATGGGCTTTCCCAAAGTAAATTGATAGAGATCATCTTGGTTGTCACTAACTTCATGACATACTGGTCCAAACTGTGCTAGCTCCTTTTGAAGCTTCTCAATTACTCCATGGAGTTGCTCTACCTCTTCATCTTTGTCCTTACGCAGCCTTTCCTGGTCACCGCGAAGGTGCTCAACAAGTGATGTGAGTTCTTCAATTTCAGATTTTCGGTCTTCCAGAAACTATGCAAAAAGATAAGGTCTGAATATTACCATACGTAGGCAGAATTATTATTGCAAAAGATTAAGTTACATTTTTCTGCTGTATAACACAGACTATAATTCACATATTTAACAGCAGGAAGAATTGCACACCTCAGCTGGGATCTCCTCAGAATACTTTCTACTTCCTTAAGAGAATTATCAAACAGATTTAATTTACAATAAGATTCTGTACACTTTGTTTCCCTCAAGATCAAGCTATGAACATATAGTAAGTACTCTTACTTTATTCTCCAGAGTATTCTCTAGCTCGTGCTGGAGCCTCTTCACCTGCTCATTCAAGTGATCTATTTCTTGATTCTTTTCTTGAAGTAGAGCTTGTGGGAATGACAAAGCTGAGGAATCATGAACATCCATGTCCTGATTTTGCTTCTCATGAAGTTTTGTTAGATCCTCCTGATCATAAAAAAAACAGCTATCTCATTAGAATGAACATACTTTCTCTCCCAACCTAGTGGCAGAACAGAACCAAGGGCTGTAACATTCCCCTTCCTTATTATAATGTTAAGAACCCAAGACCACAACTACAGCTATTTTGTTTAGATTTGTACCACTGGATTAGGTTGCCTCAACATTTCGCAACTGTCAAGGTAGGAGAGAAATATTCTAATTGACAGACTGACAATCAATCAATTTTCTAACTTAGAATCCTAGATTTGTTTAAGTTGGAAAAGACCTTTAAGATCATCAAGTCCAACCATTAACCCAGCACTATGAAGGCCATTATTAAACTGTGTCTCTCAGCACCAAATCTATGTGACTTTGCAATCCTTCCAGGGATGGTGACTCCACCAGTGTCCTAGGCCTCTCCTTTCCCTTGGTGTTGTCACATTTCACAAAGTCCTCCATATCCCATCTAAACACAAGATGAAGACCAGACAAGAAAGGTCTCTGAAGTTTTAGCTGGTGCACACTAAAGTTGAGGAAACCTACCTTCAAGTGTGCATTCTCTAACTGAAGCTGGCTGATCGTGGATGTGCTAAGGTTTTTTTGCATCTCTAACTGCAAGTTCAGCTGCAGTATCTCCTCACTTTTACTGATCACATCATTTTTATATTGTTCTAGTTGGTCTAACAAGCTTGCAATCTAAAAAGAAGAAGAAAATGCATAGTTGTTTCAATTAGAGCTCTTATGTAAGCAGTAAAAATGTCATTCATCATCTTGTTTACTGAGAGCAAGTAACTTCAGTAAATCCTACAATCTAAACTCTCTCTAATCAATGTGCATTAACAAAACACTTCACATAAAAAAGAGTGCTCCAGCTCCTCAGCTGTGAAACCAGAATACTGCAAGAGTAACTTGCCATTTTCTTTTTAAAATATCTAATTGCTCATAAAAGAGATGTTAATCTATGTTGTGAACAGTCAAGGCATGACCACTGACATCTGATGTAAGGAGGAGACACTAGCATGTAATCACAGTTAACATCATGACCGTTCTCCTCCTAGAGGACAGAAGTCAGCACTGCAGTGATAATCCCAGTAATGCAGCAACAACAGTTCTGAGCATTGACTCCTTCAACCTGTAAAAGAGTCAACAACAACACATTTCTCTGCTGTAGCCACTTGAAAGCTTGAGAACAAAGAGCTTTGTGGAAACGCTGGGATCTTGCCACTCACAGCTTTTATAACCTATTGCATTAATGGATAGCAGGGCATAGGGGTGTTGAGAATAAAAAAGTCTGAGTGGCTCCTGAAGCCAGACTTTTTCAGTGACCTGGAACTTCCATCTGTAACAAAATATTATTTTACTGCTCTTGAAACAATGAGGTACAACTGAACTGAAGAATCACCCACGTTTTTCTTCTTCGCACATGCTACAATGGGCTGAATGTCTATTACTAGAATAATCCTGTAGTATTATATAAACACACAGGGGTGTATCTGTGCCTGTAACTCCAACAAGAGTTCTAAACAATGGCACCAATTGCACTGTGCCTCAGCTTAGCTGGGCACAAGGACCAATACTAACATGCTCCAGCTCACCAAAGAAAAGGTGGTCAGATGACACTACAATGGGTAATTACCCTGCCTGTCCTTAAAAGAATTATTGCTCACTCTCCAAGTCAAACAAAAACATACTACCTTCTGTTTCACTTCAACTTTAGAAGGAAAGGAAAATCAGTTTACAACAAATACTCATCATTCTCAAAGTTAATGTGATTCACCACAAAACAGTTTCCAATGGCACGGTATGATGAAATTTCCTCTTTAATGAAATTAGCTACAGCATGTTCTTACCATAATTCTTCCTAACAGGCACTTGTGACAGCTAAAAGAAAAAAATACAGACACAATATCCAAGGAAAATCTCAACAGAGGAAAGAGATTCTAAAACTGAGGAGAGCTTAAATAATTACTTTCAATACTTCACTATATATGGCTATAACGCACGGGAGACAGATGGACAGGGGTGGCAAAACACAACAAAGTAAGAAAAAGGAAGGTTTGTTAACACCAAAGCAGAGAAAATTCTGCAAAAGAAGAAACATTTACTACAATGCTAGTCATCAGGTTTTTCAATGGCTTCAATTCCCAACTACAAGCTTGCTCAAAAGGTTTCTGCAATTATGTGAGTGATTCCCAAGTTAGCAGGACCCTACCAGAAGTTTTACCTCTCTCTCTTTGGTCTGAAGTGCTTCCTGCCCTGCTTGTAGCTGTTCCACCAGCCCTGGGGCAGAACTGCCATCTGCTGGTACTCGGTGCCTTGCTTCATCCAGCTTGGACTGTAGGGCAGAGATCTGAAGCAGGTTATTGTACTGTTGCTGTTGCAATGCCTCTTTATCCTGCAAAACATTTATTTATTTTTTTTAAGTGTGAGAATTGTTGTCAATGTAGCTATACACCTAACAGAACAATCCTGAACAATCACCACCCCTGACAAATGCCAGTAAAAGAAGAAAAGTACCTGATCTCAATGGTCTATAAAGAGGTAGGAATGCAAAACAACGGAATGTTTTTAGCTCATTTAAGTTTTTACCCCTTTTTTTTTTCTAAAGCAAGTTGAATATCTTCTGAAAATATAGCATTCAGTGATAAATTATACTTAACTAAACTAAACATCTTGCTCTTGTAGCTATTTCCACATTTATTATACCATACATTTCTCAAGCTGAATTTAAGAGCTGGAGACTTAATTTAAGAGATGGAGGGTTTTGGGTAGATCAAAAACCTACTACAAATCCATCATGCTAAGTCAGAATGTGAAGCACCAGCAAGTTGCTGTCAGATCTGTGGTCTGTCAGGCTAGTTTTATATATTTATTTTTAAGACTTCTCTTTTGGTCCTCAATACACCTGCCTCTAAACAGGAGGGTTATTTCAGACTCATTGTAGGACTTGCCAAAAAAAATATGTAAAATGTTACCACCTTTCCTCTAATCAAAGAGAACTAAGACCCAGAGTACATGGATAGCATCTTCTGATCTTAAAATGAAAGAAGCATCAATTAAAAAAAATAAACCATTACCAAGTTAACAGTGTACCACAGCATCAATACAGCACGGCCAAGAACAGGCTTGTTCAAACCTTCACATCCATACTAAATAGGCCCTCTGACTTTGCACAACTAGCCCCAGCTAGTCCCCACTGGCTTTCTGGCCCACCCTGAAGGCAGCCCAGGTACACACAGCAGAGGAGGAAAAGCAATTCTAGGGGAGACAGCCAGTTAGGGTACAAAGCTGTGCCATTCACACCCAGTATCATTGGCAGGAGAAATAACAAATGGAACAATTACAAAAGTATCACCTGCACTTTTCTGCGTAGCAAAGCACCTGTGACAGAAATATTTGTGTTGGTCCTGAAGGGAAAAATGAGAACTCTTCTTGCCATTACACAAGAACCTACAACCCTAACCAGCCCTTCAGGTGTCCTGCAGTCACACCTGCAAGGGCACATGTAACAACAAAACACATGCAACAAAAACTTCAAATAAGACATTATCCACACTATTTTCAAGCTCATCTTGATCACTGACAAAAAGCCTCCAGTAACAATGTGCAAATCCAGATTCCTGAAGACCTGGGCTGCCTTACCTGAGATGTTCCTGCACTCTCTGGGCATGCACACCCAAGACTGCTCATGGTGTCAGCACAGCTCAGCACACAAGAGTTAAGTTTTTCCTAGCATTCTCAGTTGCTAAGCCCTGAGGTTGCTACAGTGACCCAGCAAAAACAAGCAGTAACACAGGCAAAAATCAGAGCTTATGTAAGCCACCTTCACTGTAAAATCTTCTGGATACTCACACTTATGTAGTCTAATGTCCTGAGACCCTGACCTGCCTTGTAGCAGCATATCTACTGGGGTTTTTTTACTCACAAGGTTCAAATATACAAAATTTTTTGAGACTATTTTGTTCTTACTCAGCCTTTTTCCCTATTCAAAGTACACTAAGACAGCACTTGGGGACATGGCTTAGTGGTAGACTTGGCAGTGTTCAGTTTGCTGTTGCACTTGATAATCTTAAAGGTCTTCCAACCTAAATGATTCTGTAATCTTATGGTATCTTCTTTTACTAATACCAAAATCCATAGGGTAGCAGACTCCCGAAATAAATTTTCAAGACCTCAAGCCAAAGGACAAGCAAACCTTGCAGCACAACCAGAAGCACTGTTACACATCAACAACAACTGAAAGGAGCTGGACCAGGAGAACAAAAACATCTGCCCCATGGCAGGATAAATGTATCTGACAGTTGTGAGTTTAGTCAGTATTCTTCACAAAAAGACAGCATTCTGTATTCAGAATTACTCTTTCCAGATCTATTGCCTATTATTGTGAGTCTCCGTTACCTGCAACACCTGCATTTTTCATAAGTTGGCATTTGGGGAACAGTAAAAATAAGTAATTGCCATTCACATCAAGCATGTTTTTATCAAAAAGTGTCACGATAGGCAATCGTTCTTAGAGCTCCACTGGCACATATTTACTGCACCAAATTGCCCCAAGGCAAGCTGTTACAATGCCTACAGTTACCAAACTGAGTAGTATAACCTTGGTCAAAAGCTGATGAACCAGTTCCTTGGAAAAAATAATAATTAAAAACAAACAAAAAAACCCCCCAACAAACAAATTCTCAATCTGGCTTATTGATTTTGGCTTATTCAGAATTTCCTAGGACACTGAGACTGCTAAAATAGTATTTTGAATTTGCATGGATAAAGAAAGCCTGTTTGTCAGAAAGCGAGGATTTCAGAGACAAGAGCAGTATCATGGACTCCATCCAGCCTGAGGCAAGCCAGACAGAACACTCATGGGAACAGCTTTGGTGGGTCTGGATACAATCACTGAAAAGCTTCTCCTGGAACAGAACTATAGAGGTTTTTGGCTCAACCTCTGACTCAAACCAGAACTAGTGTGGCCCTGCTGAAGGCCTTGGCCAGATGAATTCTGAACACCTCCAAGTCCCAGAGACACCACTGCCACTCTGAGCCCCCTTTTTCCACATTTGTTTGTCCCCAGTATGATCATTTCCCCCTACCATTTAACTGGAATTTCCTTTGTTGCAGTTTAAGCTCCTATCTTCTTGTCCTTTCACTGTGCACATCCAAGCCTGACTTTCATCTACTCTCTAACCTCGTGTTGTGTGGTTGTTGGCAACGAGATCTTCACAAAGCTCCAGCAACCCTGATCTCTCAGACTCCTCTCAAAAATCATTTGCTCCAGCCCCCTGACCACCTTGCTGGTCTTTTGCTAGACTTCATCCAATACACCAATGTCTTTCTTGTACATGGGAGTCTAAAACAAAACAGTTCTCCAGGTGCAATCTCACAAGTGCCAAATACATAGGAATAGTCATGGCATCATCGAATCACAGACTGGTTTGGGCTGGAAGGGACCTTAAAGATCATCTAGTTCCAACCCTCCTGCATGGGCAGGGACACCTCCCACTAGATTGCTCACAGCCCCATCTAGCCTGGCCTTGAACACTTCCAGGGATGGGGTTTCCACAGGTTCCCTGGGCAACCTGTTCCAGTGCCTCACCACCTTCACAGGAATGAATTTCCTCCTCGTGTCTCATCCAAATCTCCCCTCTTCCAGTTCTGATCCATTACCTCTTGTCTTCTCACTACAAGCCCTTGCAAAAAAACCCTTGTAATAATACCTAATAAACTAACTCCTCTATATCACATTCACTGAAGCTAAACCAAAAAATTTCTTGTTCAATATTTTTAAATTAAAAAATAAGAACAGAAAATTAGCCATTAAACTGATACATTTTTATTAGATCACACCATTCTAAAATCCTCAAACTTGACAAACACACCAACAATACTTGCCCAAGGGAAATCGCTGTGAGGAAATTGAAACATTTAGTTTAAGGAGGTAGAAAAAGTTACTCAGATGTTTTGTAAAAGGCAAATACTTTTGATAAAAGGAACATAATCCTTAACTCTAAGCTGTGATTGAAACTACAGTAGTAACAAAGCACCAAAAATTTCAGTATGGGAAACAGATCTGGTTCCAAAGACACACAGCAGGAGTAGCTGCCTATTCAGAGATTATTACTTTAAACCTAGTTACTTATTGACAACCCACAATGTATAACATTCTGTAGCACAATCTTCCTAGGAACTTCCAGAGAAGCAGAAGAGCAGCTCTGACCCATGCAAACATGACAACTGTCAAAAAGCAGTCTCTGTAGTAAGGAGGGTTATAATTCAGAGATGGTTTAAACCTGTGGCTGCAAAACCTGCCATTAATACAAGGGCTGAACTCAGCGCTGGGTGCCAGGGTTAGTCTCAGACAGCACTGTAACACAGTCATTGATATCTCCCAGGAAGACACCGACGTAATGCCCCTCCTGTTTAAATAACTGTTTAAAAATTACCTGTTTTAGCTCAGTTTCCACTTTCTTCATTTTCTGCACTTGCTGCTCCAGGTAGCGAAGGGCCTTGGAGGCTTCAGCGCCGCTCTGCTCCAGCTCCTGCAGCTGTGCCACCAGCTTCTCCATCTCTTTATCACGAGCTACTAGTTCTTGCTGCTTTTGCTCCTTTTCTAACAACAGCTTATTGTAATCATCCATCTTGTCCTTTATTTCTGCTTGCAAAGATTCTACCTATACAGAAATCAAATTACACAGTCGTTATGGACTAAGCGATGCTGAAATCCTGGATGAAAGTAAAACCAGACGTGGATAGGAAGGATGAAAAAATAACTTTCTGAAATCTTGTTTTCCAAATGCAGCAAGCTCTAAATGCACATTTGACTGCTCTCTCTCAATATTGGCAGCATTCTAGCAAAGTGCTGGCTGAAGGCACACTCTCAAGGCCCAGTGAAAAAAAAGGGGCCTTGTGGTGTGGGATTTTTTCTTGTTCTGTTTAAGATTAAGAATCCCCAAGATTACATTAATTATTACTAATAGCATTAGATGTATTTCTGTAATGTCAGAACCCACTGCCATTGCTTAAAGACATTCCATTTTAAAGGAGGGTAGCATGAGCTGAAAGATAAATACGCACTGTAACATACTCAATGCCTGCAAATCAGATCCACAGGAGTCAACATAGAACTTTCTTTCCCAAACGTTGCTTCAATAGTGCAAAACAATTTTGTTTTGGAGAGCCAATCATGCAGAGAGCTGCAGGAAAACTGTCACTCATTCATCCCAGTAATTAAAGTGAAGGCAAGGCTAGAAGCTTTGTGCTAACACAGGCAGGAGAGAACCAAGTGTGACAGGCGACTACGTCAGAAGTGATAAAGTCATGAAGCACACTGAAATTAGCTCAGATAGGAAAGCAACTGGACACCTTCTAAAGGAGAAATAATTTGGTCAATACCAATGAGAAAGGAAGTTGAGATTTTACTAAATAAATGCTTTTTTCAGCAACAAGTGTCTGTATTTATGCAAATTCCACATCTATATTAGAAAACAAAAATTATTGGTATTAATATAGAACGTTACATATTCAAAGTATTGTATAGATACTACTAAAGCAGAAAACACCCTATAGCAAAATACACAACAGTTATTTAGTGAAATTAACAAGTATGGAGAGTGTGAAAGAGCTATTAAGAATACCAGAAGTGATTGTTAGCAGTGTGCTCACAGGCACATATTCCTTTCCTTAATAATGTATATATCTTATTACCTTCTCATCTCATCAGCAATTAATCAAGTCTTAAGCATAACACAGGCCTTACAGTAAAGCTTTTCTGTATAAAGAAATCTTGTAGAAATCCAGTACTTTCTAAGCTACAAAATGTTGGCATCAGGATCCCAGCAGCTGTGCCACTCTGTGACACATGGGAAGTGTGTTTGTGAACACAGCGCTGCTAGAAAGCGAGTGCTGCAATCCTGGAGCTAAGGAAACACTTCCACAGCCTTCACCCTCACAGAACACCCCAGGAGCTGCCAGCACCAGCCAGCACTCTTCTCACAAAATAATCCCACTCCTGTATTACTTGAGCCTAGAGAAGAGCAGAGAGAACAAATATGCATTTGTTGGAACTTCTACAGGCAGAAATTGGGAGCTGCCTTGAACTGCTTTGTTTCAGAGTGAGTTAAGCAATTACTGATGTTACAGCTGCATTAATCAACTGTACCAGGACTGTCTAAAGCCTGACCTTTTCTTCTGGCACAGATTGTGTGCACATTGCTCTTCATCCACAAATGTCTCTTGCTGAGTTACCTTCCTCGTGTGCTCTTCTCCAATTAAGTTTTAATCCTTTCTCAGAGAAGGTGCAAAGTCACAGCAGTCTTGTATTTCAGATCTTCCTCTTTACTAAGCACACTAGGAACTGTCATCCACCCAGCAACTTGAGTAGAAAACAAGCTGTGGTCTCTGACATATCTTGAGCAACCTGACATATATCCTTTATGATTCCATGCACCCAAGATTAATGGAAAGACTGCCCCAGAGGTTACTTTCTGGGTACACACAGATCTTCAGCAAGTCATGTGGCCTTCAAAATAAAAATCTCTGCCCTTTCTGTTTCTGTTCTTCACCACAGTGTAAGTATCAGGTAGGCTGTGTGTGTCATGTGTTCAGTAAACCTTCATGTCAGGTAAGGGCACTCATGCAAAGGAGAAGCTGAGATGACATAGAATGATAAGGTATCACTCTAGCTCTTAAGAAGCCTAATGAAGTCCTATCAGAGGTTACAGAAGGCAACTGACAATCAGGTGCCCACCAGCATGGAAAATTGACTCTATCAAATATTCAGTTGTTCCTACAAGATTTGATTTTCTAACACTGCAGCACACAATTTCATAAACCTAAAAGAATAGATGGAAATTAAATTAAGTAGTATACACACTGAAATATGTGAGCAGGGCCACAAACAAAAGCTGCTAAGGCACAGTGTGTGATCCTGCTACCTCTGTTTCATACTCCAAACCTCAACTTCCCCTTACAGGCCAAAAAGCTCTTCTAAGTACTTGCCTGTAATGCATCTGAGCAACAAGCCAGGAGAATGAAGCATTTGGGTACAGGAAATTAAATTGAAAGCAGCTCCTCGCTCCCTGCAAGCATTCTGCAACCCTAAAACATGTATCTTCATCTCCAAGTCAAGCTGAAGGAGACTTAACATGTCAAGAATAAGAAAAAAAAGCCAAAGCAGATCTAATAAACAGAGGGGATTGTAAGGAAAAGGAAAGAAAGGCTAAAGAGATGTTCATGCTGTTTTCCATACCTGTAGAATCAATTCATAGTTCTGTGTAATATTCGTTTATGTGGGGAAAAAAACAAAAAAGCAAAAGTTAATCTTTGAAACCAAGCATCAAACAAATGAATATGCGAAAAAAAGGCCTGATTTATGAACTTAAACAGGACAAGACAAGCAGGCAAAGAACATATCTTATTACAGCTAGCATAGATGGGAAAAGTAAACATGTTTAGAACCCAGAAGTACATCCCTCTGTAGAGCAAAGTTTGTATTCTTGTCCTCCTTGGTTAATTCAAACCAGATTCATGCTGTGAAACTTGACTGTAATGATGCACACACAACATTTCCTTCCATTTCCATCAGAAACAATGGAAGGACACTCTGCATAAATGCAATCCAGTCAGCTAGGGGAGAATCTGCTCCCTGGGTGACAGCAGACCAAAAAATTAAGTCTCTCAACAGCCAGGCCCCTAAGACAACACAGGCTTTGGTATTTAATTGTGGTAAACAAACTCCTTTGGTGACTGTTTTTTTACTCACCCTGTGTTCTCTGGGCTCTCCTGAAGTCTGTGATTTTCCTGAAAGCTTTAACTGTTCTTCCAGTTTCTGAATTTCTTGCTGGAAATCATCACGTTCATGTTCCCTTTCTATAGCTTGTTCCTGTAAACCCAGCCAGAGACAGTGAGAATCTTTTTTTGAGAAATTTCATTAAAATATTGAGTACAAGAAACATCTGGGGTTTGTTTCTGCGGTGAAGAAACTATGCTTACTTCAAAATAATCAACACTTTTTAGTAGTCCTGAAAGCACAGAAAGAAACCAAACAACCTTATTGACTCCAACATACAAGCAAACAGCAATTAAAAAATGGGAAAAAATTATCCTGTAATAATATAAAAAGGGAATTTTAAAACTACCTTTTTAACAAAAAGGATAAAAAGGGCTAGCCTCTTAAAAGACTAGAGCACCAAGGTCTTAGTTCCAAACAAAACAGAAAATATCCCATTTTAGGAACCAGCTTCCAATCCTGAGTCACAAACTAGGAGGAATAT
Organism: Chaetura pelagica; assembly: GCF_000747805.2. Taxonomy (NCBI): domain Eukaryota; kingdom Metazoa; phylum Chordata; class Aves; order Apodiformes; family Apodidae; genus Chaetura; species Chaetura pelagica. The sequence continues at coordinate 228,408 of NW_009951968.1, read as the reverse complement.
TTATCACCTCCAAAACGAGGAAAATGTGGTACCAAGTTTGCTTACATCCATGAACTGCCGCTGGTTTTTAAGCTGTTTCTCAAGAACTTGAATTTGCTGTTTTAATTCAGCAACCTCCAGTAACTGTGTAGCCAGGTCCTGGTTACTATGCAGCTGTTCCTCCAGTTCCACCTCCAAAATCTTCATTTGAGAGCGTAAGTTGGAGTGGTCCTTTTCTGCCTGACACTGAAGCTCTAGTTTCTCCTTGGCCAAAAACTCTACTTCCTTGAGTAGACCTGAAGAACAGAAAAATAACTGTCAGAGCAAGGTACAAAAATCAAACTGAGTTTAAAATGAGATTTAATTGAGGCACTTTGGACACCAGCAAAACCAAAGAAAAATTCCCTGAGATGGGCTGGGAGGAAATCTGATAATTGACTGCCCATCTTGTCTCCAAAAGCCATCTCTGGTAAGACTACTGTACAATATAGTAAAGGAGGACATGGGCATCTGTTCCAGATCCCAAAGTAAATCCTGGTTGGAGATATTCCAGGCACACAGAAAGCTTTCACCTTCACTCCTGGAGACCTCACAGTTCTAGAGAGCTCCATCCTACCTGACCAGCACTCCATCAAAATCCCTCCCTAGGTTCTTATCCTCTCAACCCCAGTTTCACACTCTTCTGGCCCAGAGGCTCTTTCCAAACCCCACCAGATCCTCAATCTTCCAAATTCACTCCATTCCAGATACGCCCCACCCCTAAATTTAAGCCCCACATCCCACTGTCAGCCACCTAGTCTCTCATGGCCAGTATTCCAATGGCCCCATCCTAAATCCCTGCTAACCCTTCCATCCTCCTTCAAATCTCTTCCCCATCAAGCCATGCAATACATCAATTCCTCCAAACTCTCATGCAGAGATCCTGCTTAGACCTCCAAAAACCAGTCTCAGATCAGCCTCTCAATTACTCCTCTGCCTCATGCCATGCTGGACACTGCTGCTGTTTAAGTTATTAAGAGCTAATTTCTACCTACAAACTGCATTTTCAATCAGTTGGATGCACTGAACACGCTTCTTAGGAAACCCAAAGTGAGACTTTACTGTGAATGCTCTTAAAGCAAAATTATTTTAATGTGAATATACCTAAAAGTAACCTGAGCACAACAGAAGTCTGGCTATTTAGTATTCATGCTGCTGCAAGAGCTCATTATTTTTACTCTTCTAATGTTCCTTTATTCATCTCAAATGCTTTCAGCCAAAGAGAAATATATATGTTTGATTCCAACAAGGACCTTAACTGGTCACCCAGCCCAGATGCCAGAATGGGACAACTCCCTTGTCCAAGCATGATCAACTCAAGCTACATGATTTCTAACTTAACATAATTTTAAAGTTGTTGTTTCAAAGCTTCAAAACCAAAAGTGATACCACAGTCTCCTTCACTATCCACAGGTATTTAATTAAATTTCTAGGCACTACAGACTAAGCCAAGAAACAAGAATATTTCTCTGTTTGTGCTTAAGAGGACAAGCATCACAAGCTCAGAACTATGCCATGGCATTTACATTAAACATTGGGGAAAATGTTACCACAGTCAGGATAATGGAGCAGAGTGTGCAGGGACTGTGATATCTGTCTCTGGAAATGAAGTAGGCTGGAAAAAGAGGAACAAGTAAAGTAGATTCTGTTTTGGGACAAAAATACAGACTAAATGAGTTCTTTCGAGGCCCTCAGGAATCCTGTGATTCCCTGATTAAGCCACCCTGGACTCTTACTGTAGCAACTATATTTTATCTGCATTGAGGCAATATTAAAATATGCAAGGTAAAACTAAGAGGTTAATTGAGCAAAAGAAAACTGAGCAGATATAGAACTGTACCTGATAATTTAACCGTTCGTCAGATTTCCTAAACACCCACGGTAGCTTTTGAAACCAATTGAAATTACACAGAACTGCCTAGTAGTTACTGGGCTCTTTTTCCAGGCAACTTAGCAACAAGAAAAGTGAAGCACTGTGTCCAATTCTGGAGCCCACAATACAGGAAGGACATGGAGCTGTCAGAGCACATCCAGAGGAGGCCAGAGAGATGATCAGAGAGCTGGAGCAGCTCTGCTCTGGAGACAGGCTGGGAGAGTTGTGGTGTTCAGCCTGGAGAGAAGGCTCCAGGGAGACCTTAGAGCACCTTCCAGTGCCTGAAGGGGTTCCAGGAAAGCTGGGGAGGGACTTGGGACAAGGGCAGGGAGGGAGAGGCAAGGGGGAATGGTTTTAAAGTGGAAAAGGGTACACTTAGGATAGACAAGAAGGAAGAAATTCTTCACTGTGAGGGTGGTGAGACACTGGCCCAGGATGCCCCATCCCTGGAAGTGTTGAAGGGCAGGTTGGATGGGGCTCTGAGCAACCTTGTCTAGTGGGACCTGTCCCTGCTCGTTGCAGGGGGTTGGAACTAGGTGATCTTTAACCCAAACCAATCTGGGATTCTATGATAATAAAGGACTCTGAGGAACTGCTGGAGACATACAAACAGACTATGTATCCAAAAAAGCTCTGGTCCCAGTAAGTACTTTCTGCCTTTGAGTCATAATGCACCAATACATTCCAAGTAAATTTAACTCCCAGCACTAACTTAGCAAACTCACAATTACCAAGAGTGGTATCTTGTACATCTACATAGTAACAACAACTGTGCAATTGCTGTGCCACACTCCTTTTTCAGGCACAGTGCTAAATAATCACATGTACCAAGCTTCAAGTTTCCCTAATTAAATGTTCCACAATCAAATGAGTTGTGGGTGTGACTTGGGCTCTGGCAGAATGCAAGCAGGTAAATGAAGACTCCTTCTCAAAGCAATTTCTCTCACAGCCTACCTGGAGCTGCAGTAGCCCTCTGCCATCTCTGCAAGAGAACCAAGTCACCCAAAGCTGAAACACACAGCCTAGAAAAAAGCTGAAGACAGTCTGAAATGCACTAGGAGACTGAATCCCAGCCACAGCTGCACAACAGAGTATCTTTTACACCAAGGGCTGTGTTTTGCCCAGCAGGAGATGGGAATAAGAGAGCACTCAACTGAATATGCTGATACAGGGTGTGCAGACATGTGGTGAGTACAGACACAGGCACCCACAAGCAAGGGCAGGGGTGCAGACTGAGCCCAAGGAAAGAACTGATGCTTTTGTGAACACAAGAGCAGGAATTTTTCCTCCTATATCCTGAGAAACATGCTCATTTACGAGTTGAGGACTTAACATCTTCCAAAGGAAAACTGTTTCCCTCTGAGGAACAAGATACTCATTAGAAAAACTGAAATGAACAGTCCTGGTAACCTCCTCAGACAGAAATACAAGTTAATGGCAAAAAGTCACTAGTCTAACAGATTTCACATAGAATTGAAAATGTTTCCTAGAAGGCATGTATCAAAAGTTGACAATCTCAGTAAGTGTAACCTGCTTCAGCAATTTGTTTGTTTATTTGAAGCACACATTCCTCATGTGTATAAATATAATTTCAAGCAACATAACAGATCACAGATTTGTTTGTTTGTAGGGACAAACCTGCTATTCTATTAATGCTGATTGAGGCCATGCAGCTCTGCTTGGGTAAAGCCCTGGCACCCTCCCCCCTGCTGCCAAGGTCAGCATTACCAAAAGCCAAGCTTCACCCTAAGTGCATTTTATTAGCAAGACCGTTCTACTCACATTAGTAGTCCCCTTCAAAACCAGACATCAGCCTTGCAAGGAATAAGCCATGTCAATCAACTCCAAGCAATGCTTTTTATTTATCATTATTTTCCACACACTACAAACAATTCCAAACCAGAGGAACAGTACTGCAGGTGGCTGAGGTGGGGGAAAGGGGATGATTTTTGAGGGCTCAGCGCTTGCAGCAAATGCAGCTGTTGAAGTTCTAAGGAGTTGCTGGCAAGAGCTGGACTGCTGCCACCAGGAGAACATCAGTCCCAAAATACACTCCAACCAGCTCGGTTAGATCTTCCCTCTCACTAAGCAGGTGGCAGTGAACTTCAGGTCAGTGAGGTGGTTACCAAAAAGACTTTAAATAAAATAGTGGTTGAGGGAGATGTGAATGGTGAGGAGGAATAAAGATACAGTAATGGGCAAGACAGCCCAGCGCAGTTTTTCAACTCTAACTGGAATTTCCCTAGATAATTCTTTTTTATTCACCTGAGGAACTTGGTTTACCTGGCTCACAAAACATAATAATAGCAACTATGAATTTATCAGCTCTAGATGTTTGCTCCTCAAGAGATACGTATGGACACTTCAGCTTAAGAGGAAGGAAAAAAAAAAAAGCCTGTTTCAATTTGGAATTTGGCACCTACAAATTTTACTTCAGCATTAGACTTCCAAAGTCAGTGCAAAATTCTACAGACCCTTCTTGCTTGGTTTTGGCTTCATCATTCCCCTGTAATAGCCTCTTAACATTGTGCTCTCCTCTTTCTTTCTCTGATCTAATAATTCAATGACATTCATCTGGTCTTCCCTTAGACTTCCTTCAGTTCTTGCTGTATTTTTTACCTCTCCATTTTACATCACCTCAAAGACAACTTCTTTTTTTTCCCCTTAAAGGAGAAATAGGGATTAATTTAATCATTTTAACAGACCACTGTGTGTCATTAGAAGTTCACAGCAAGCTTACAGTGCACTCCATCCCCTCAAAAGAAAAAGGAAGCTGGCAAACACAAAGATAATGGCACAATGCACTTCAAGCCTAGCTGCAGCAATTTTTTTTCTTTTAAATATCAATAAATTAATAATATTCTTAGTTTTAGTTGCTTTCTCATGCATTACAAAAGTCAACATTTTTGCCAAGATATTCATAACCCCAGTCATTTCTTGGGCCTATTTATAAAGTACTATTCCTCTGTTAAAATAAATTCAATTAAATTCATTCACTTAGTGTTACAGCAACACAAACCAGAAAAAAACCCACATTTATCATTACAAACCTGAGCCATCTTTTTGTGCTACATTAGCAACAGGTGTTCCTAGAAATTGAAACACACAGACAAGATAAGTACAGGACATTATGATCCATTCCATCTTCTAAATCACTCAAGATATTTATTTGGCAAAAACTCAATCTGTACTAACACACAGTTCTCCTCATGACAGACATTGATGCATGTCTGTGATTGGACTAGAGCTACTATAGAAATGGTTTCAGATTATAACCATGCAAGCTTGTTACAACATTCTTGTCTAGTCAAGTATTTTTGAAGACAATCAATATTCTCTTTTGCCAATCTTCCCCAGACAGAGATGGAATAATTAGTGCATCAAACCTCTCTTTTAGTTCCTGACAGGGATTCAAAGCAGGATTCAGACCCACAGAACTCACCAGCACAGACTTACAGACTCTCTAATCTGTCCTACATTTCCATGACACCCACACTTGTGTTCAACAATATGATGGAATTACTTTGTGTTTCCTGTGGGACATAGAACTCAAGGCCATAATCACTGTTGTAAAGCAAGCACAACATGCTTTTAGTTTCAGTTACAGCCCCTGAATCTTTTTATATTCTGCAGTCATTCCCCTGAGGAAAAGAGGTTGGCTCCCACCTCTCCCTCTGCTTAGACTCAGTAAACCAGGACAATCTGCACAAGATCACTGTTCAATTTCCCCTTAAGGTAACAGTAAGATATCAAGATGCCACATGAAAGTTCAGAGACAGACACAATGTTTAACACAAACTTATTAGGGCTGATAGCAACAGGACAAGGGGTAATGGTTTTAAACTCAAAGAGGGCAGATTCAAGAGATAAAAGGAAGAATTTTTTTTTATTATGACAGTAGTGAAACACTGGCCTAGGCTGTCCAGAGAGGTGGTAGATGCCCTGTCCCTGGAAACACTCAAGGCCAGGTTGGATGGAGCTCTGAGCAATCTGATCTAGCTGCTGGTGACAGGGTTGGAAGGCATGTCCTATGAGGAGTGACTGAGCACTCCAGGTTTGTCTAGTTTGGAGAAAAGGAGGCCGAGAGGTGATCTCATGGCTCTCTGCAGCTTCCTGAGGATTGGATGTAGAGAGGGAGGTGCTGAGCTCTTCTCCCTGGGATCCAGTGAGAGAATGCATGGCAGTGGTTCAAAGCTGCACCTAGACTGGACATTAAGAAACCTTTTTGTGCTGAGAGGGTGATCAAACATTGGAAAAGGCTTCCTAGAGAGTGGGTCAGTGCCCCAAGGCTGTCAGTGCTTAAGGTATCTGGACAATGTCCTTAATAACCTGCTTTAACTTGGTCAGGCAGTTGGACTAGATGATTGTTGTAGGTCCTTTCCAACTGAAAAATATTCTATTCTGTTGTATTTGAAGTTGTCTCTGCTCACTGCAGGAGGTTTGGACTAGATGACCTTTAAAGGTCCCTTCCAACCCAAACCATTCTATGATTCTATGTACAACCTGAGTATTTCAATCGAAAGGTCAAGCACAGAGGATGGCAGCCCCTGAAGGCAGGACAACGGTGGAGTCAGGAGTCAGAAGAGAGGTGAATACCAGGGGAGGTGGGGGAGATGCAAGGGGCAGACAAGAGCTGCAGAGGAATGACATAGTAGGGCTGCAAGCCAGGCAGGAGACTACAGAGACTCCTGAGAAGTGCACAGGTAACTGCAACATACAGACTGTATCCAGTCAAACACCTCCCTCCCATAGAATTTGGGACCACACCCTGAAGCCTTGGTCTTTACATTTCTCTGATACCAACACTGGAGAAATTCACTAGGAAAGTTTCTTGCTGTTTTTATTTCTGACCCCAGCATACCCCAAGTACAGCTACCTGCTGTGTCATCTGCTCAAGAGCAAAGATCTGTGCAATGTAGCTGAAGGTGGCATTGTGGTGACATAGCTGAGAGCAGCATGTTGGCATTAGCAGGAATGGAATGGCAGTGATCACAAATAATAAAATTTCTTCTGCAAGATGATACAGAGAATTTCACTTATAGAAGTACTGCAATGACATTAAGGTTCAATTCAAGTCAAAACTATTTAACACTATTTAAATGATTCACAGATTCATTATTAATAACCAGTATAACCTAGTTTTGAGCTCCTGCCTACTGCAACTCAGGTAACATCTCTGAATTTTCTTCTGTGAATCAAAAGAATATCTTACATGCAAGCCAGCTATTTTAGCCTGAGATTCTTCAGTCACTGATGTCACTGTTGTCACTGTTACAATGTATGCTCCTTCATTTGCAGCCTGAGTTATCACAGCCCCAACTTCCACTCACTGAGTGCTATTAGACTCCATCCAGTATGCTGAGGAGTTTCCCTTTACCCCATTCCACTCCCCCACACAAGTTCCCTGTACTTATCTTACATCATATCACATACCCATGGGGCTGAACAAATGATGGAGCCAGGGAAGGACTTACTTAGACTGCTTATTTGCACCTACTTCTGAGCTGGATTTGGTATTCCAGTGGCTGTGTTTGGTTTGCAGTGAGTCACCCTTTACAGAAAACTTTCAGATCACTGGCTTACCTTATGCTCTCCAACAGCTTCACCTCATACATTTTTTCTGAACCCAAATAGACTTTGATCATTAAAATCTTTCCAGTCCCCCTTACTCATCACGTACATGTGTTTTGACAGGAGGGGAGCAGGGGGAAAGCTTATGTATGGAACTAAGCACATGTAATCACCACAACTTCTTCTTAATTCAAATAATCTTCCAGCAGTATTTTATTTCTTCTGTCAATTCTAAGCTGCCTCCTTTCTCCTGGAAGCAGCCAAAAGTTCTGAAGCTCCAACCCTTCCTTTCAACTGCAGTGTCTAATAAACAGAGTTTCAGTTACTAACTAGGTGCAAATTATCTCCTGAAACTAACTACCTGTAGCCAATACATGCCTCCTATTTTCTCAGACACTTTCCATTTCTAACCAAGCACAAAACTACAGCAGTAATGTCCATTAACAGCACTCTCATCTTTTAAGCAAGGAAACAACTGCTTGATCTTATTTTCTGCTTTCACAGGAGGCCCTGCTAACCTCTGTACCAGACTGAGTTGCTCATAGGTCATCAAACCAAAGACTGATCCACCTTGCCCTGTGCCCTGACTGGAGACAATCTTGTTTTCCAGTATTGGTGCCATACCCACTCCTCACCAAGAATTGCCTGCTCCTGGGTTAGCTCCTGGAAGCGCTCACGCATACTCTCCAGCTCCACAACAAGGCGACGTTCAGATTCCTCTTTTAGATTCAAGGCCTCTTCCAATGCAGCTTTTTCTGCAACATAGCCTTCAATAATGCCTAAAATCCCAAGTCAGAATGCAAATAAAGCAAGACACAATTGCATACATTGGAAAAAAACAGCTTAAAAACATGACTAAACAATATTTTGCAGACAATGGAAGGTGACATAAGAAGGAAGAAGTGCAAGATGACTTAAATTTACACTGTAGCTATGGTTTCTGAAGTACCTTAAGGAATCCAATGTTAATGTATTCTAACACATTTTATGAGGCTGTCAAGTCACCAAAATGTCTCCAAACATGTAGAATATATATGAGGACCATTACGTCTTGACGGCCTGAGACCACCTCACAACGCTGGACAGACTGACATCCTCTGCTGGGGGCTGAGGCTTGAAGAAACAGTCTCCAGAAAGTAAGAGCAAGTGTTAGATTCAGAGCCAGAGAAATTCAGGAGTGACTCCCAGACAGAAAGTAAGGAAGGAAAAAGGATTTTGGAAAGACCAAATATGCCTAAAGGAATACAACTGAGAAGAGGAAAGCAGGTGCCACGATTAGGGAGAGAAGCTCAACTTGAAGGACACAGAAATCCTCAAAGATTCTCCTACATAAAGGCGAAGACCTCAAGTCTTAACCTTCACAAGGTGAAATCAGACTGATGATGTGCAGTCTGTGATAGTGTTGAGATCAACAGCCTCAGACTTTTTGTCTCTTCTCCCACAATCTCTTGATGACTGCACTAGCACCAAACGTTGCTCTGGTTCATGCTGAACCCCTCCAAGGCCAGACAGGTAGGCTGATTTACACTGGGAGTGTATCTTCTTTTCAGTAGGCCAAGCTCCTGTGTTTAGACATGCAGGAATG
>NW_009951968.1:181017-219266 GCF_000747805.2 Chaetura pelagica | reverse complement strand
TTTTAAATATTAGGGTCTTTTTTACACACAGTGAATGACGTATGTACAGGACTAAGCACTATCACACTTGCCCCAGGGAAACACATGAAGGAATTAAGCAGTAATTTCCAAGAGAAGACCCATGCATCAAGTAAATTAGTAATCTGAAATGCAGAAAATGGAGCGTACACAGGCACACGAACAAGACAAGACACAAAAACATATCCTAGATATTTGCAGGAATGAGCTACGAATAAATGACAGTGAAATCTCTTCATGTTGGTTTCTTACCCTCTGCTTTGTGAAGCTCCAGAGCCAGCTGGTTCTTGGCCTCACTCTGCTCACTGAGGCACTCCATGAGCTCCTGGTGCTGACTGACCACTTGGGCGGTTTCCCGGTTGCGGCGGCTGAACTCTTCTTCAAACTGTGTGTGGTTTTCATGCATTTTCTCCAGCTGAAAGGAAACCATTTCCCTAGGATCAGAGCTTGAATGCACATGCAATGTAACAATACTACAAGACATTTAAACAAAGCCCCTCTTACTATTTTACAACATTGATGCAGTGAGGTCCAGGTTTTGAAGTTTCATTACAGCACTAGGTTGACTTTGTCCAAAAGCCCCGGACACTTGGGCAACTCCCTGTACTCACAGGTCTGTGTTTTGCCACGGATCTTCATTAGGCACAGAAGTTTCTGTACTGTGCATAAAGAGATACCTTCCTGTTGGCTAACCTGTTCAGCTTGACAATTCCTGAGCCACTTGAAATTCCAAGCATCCTTGCAATTAATTTCTTGAAGAGATTCAGGGATGTCTAACAGACAGTGCAGTCAGCATCATCAGGTTTCCAAGATAAGGCACCAGTTCTCCGAGACACTGTACCTTGCATTCCCACATGCAGTGTCTCAAGTTCAAAGGAAAGGAACAGAATAGCTCCATTCCCATCTAGCTTATATTTAGCTTAACCTGGTGGGCAGGCTATTTCACAGAGGTAAACAAAATATTCTTGAAGGCAGCTGATGAAGGTGACCTGGAATCTAGATCTGCTACGGCTTGGGCAAGTGCTTTAACCACAAGCTAGCTACATACTAGTGGAACCAGCATCAGTACCCAAAAGTACAAATTTAAGCATCTCATTCTAAAGAGGATTTTTGAAGATGGTGAATATATATTTCACACAGATGTTTATCTCTCAGTTGCACAAAATACCTGATGAGAAGATGAATTTCAGATATATTCTCTCTCTTTATGTTTTCTCTTACGTTAGGGGCTTCCTTCCTCAACAAACTAATCGCTGTAGCAATAAAATAAATCCTCTAAGTGTACACAGTACTCAGGCATCTACCTCAGATTTACAGCCTCCCTTTCCAAAGCTGAATGTCTAGACACTGCAAAACTCGGAATGGAAACTGAAGTTATTTCATGATATTGAGTCCAGCTCCTTTTATCACAATTAAGGAGTATATAATTACAAGGATGCTTGCTTTCTGCTGTCTACATATCCCCAAGACATTTTTACATAGGACCAAGTTTTCTTGAACCTGCTTATTAATGCTGAAGAAGTACTGGTGTGAAGTGCAATAAAAACCGCTTAAACATCTTAACTCTTGGCCTCCTGAAGTTACCAAATATATCTAAAAATCCCAGTTTAAATCTACTTATGGCAACCAACTTATACTCTTTCTACAGTATCTGCTAGAGGGGAAAAAGAGTCACTGAAGTCTCATTTATAATAAATTATCCAATAAGAGCAAAACCTTCATTGTAAGGAGCAGGGGATGCATGTGCTTCCCTATACTGATAGCTTGTTGCATATTCAGACAAAAGTCTGGGTTTTTTAGTAGCCAATTCTACAGGGTGCCAAATACACAAGCCTTAAAACAGGTTTCATACTTGCAGTATAATTATATATCTATGGAGATGAAAGAGATTTACTTGTTTAGTGGATTCTGTAACCAGTTCCAGAAGTCTGTCCACTGCAGTGCGCAAACGATGACAAAGTCTCTGTATCATTTCTTCATTTTCACATGCCAATTCTGGCTTGGCAAAACCACTTTCACAAAAGTATTGGCTCAATTCTGATCCCTCGTCAGCCACTGGAGACAGCGGGTTGTGTTCTGAGAGTGTGACATCGAGCAGCTCATACACTGAAAACAAGCAAGTTATTCAAACACAGAGCAAAATGAGACAGAACTGGCTGCTCAGTTAACACCTGAGCCCAGCCAGCGACACCAGGCAGTGACACTGCTTGATCCTGAAGATGTAGTACAGGGTACAAACTTGTACACATCAATAACTCTATGCTGACAAATCAAGACAGTCTTCATAAGGTTTGGAAATACTGTGCTACACATCTGGGCCTGAAACTCTGCATTCACCAAGTTAATCTTTCCTGCCCTATAACCCATCCAGCCTTTCCCAGCAACATGGTAGTATTTGCCCCACTAAAGGAAATGAAATAAAAAGAATGCTGACAGACACTGTCCTACGTGTGGAGCAACTTTGAAAGAGACAGAAAACACTGCAACAAGAGATATCCCCTTTCTGAACCTCATCCATGTAAAAGGAGATGAAAAGGAGTTTTTCGAGCATGTGAATTGACTTCATCCAATCATGCAGGTTTGTACTCACCTTTTTCCAGATGATGCTTTTCTTTGGCTTTGAAACACTGCATGAATCCCATTTCTTCCATGATACTGTGACCTCTGGAATCTCCAGAAGCCACACTGTCATCAAGGCAAAGACCAACCTTGCTGCAGATAAGGTCCTCAACAGCTATTGTGGCCTTCACCAACTCAACAAGCAATTTCAAAACATGCTGATAAGACTCCTGCAGATTTTTCCTAAAACAAAAGCATATCCAACACTTCAAAAACTGCATGCACTTGATATAAGAGACACTGAACCTACTGTCAGCTTCTCTCTAATCCACACATTCCAAAGACATATCAAAATTAATCTACATTGCACTGAAAGTTTTCAATGACCAAGAGGCTTTCTCCATTTCCTAGCTTTTTCCAAGATCAAAGTCCCCACAAGACCACAAGAAAAAACAAAGGAAGAAAAAAACCAAACCTTGCGTTCCGTATCAAGATAGGTAAGGCATAATCGGTAGTAAGATTGGTAATACAAAAAAAACCTCAAAAAAACCCTTGCAAATGAAGTGATTATATAACCTGAAATGTACAAACCTTTCCTCCTTGGACTGCTCAATATCAGATCTCAACATGGCTACCAAATTCCCTCCTTCTTGGTTTTCCCTGTCCCGCCGCTGAAGGAGCGTCTCCAGTTCAGAGTTGGTCTCCTCTGTTTCACGGTTTAAAGACTCCACTTTCTTTTCCAGCTGGAAAATACAGTAAGGATGCAACAAAGTCAAGCATTTTGCTTAAACAATGAACTTCAGCCAACGATCTGACCCTTCACAACGTTGTATTTGTTCACACAATCATTACCTGCTGTTATGCAAATTTGCTTCCACAAGTACCAGGAAGGGAGGACAGCAGGAAGACTAAAAATGAATGGTTATTTTTTTAGTTCTCCTTTTCTGATGTTGATTCTGCTTCACAGAGCTGCCTCACCAGACTCAGCAGACACAAGAAATGCAAAAAGCTTGTAAAAACTTTTTGTGTCATAAATTAGTTGCTCATAGTTCACTTTCACTGTGACGACTCAAAGACACAAAGCAACGTCCTGGCATAAAATCTGACACTGCAGCACAGCAAACTGATCCAGTATCATCAGGGCTGGCCAACATTTTTTGCTTTAGAAGCAAAACAAATTTTCCCAAAAACAATCTTCTAGAAAAATGTCTTCTCATATGTTCAGGTGACACCTCCATCACACTTTAAAAAACCCAATAAAATAATAAATACACTTATATGTATGATAAAACTACCCTTGATCCCCAGATTTTGTTGCCAAACAAACAAGCACTGTTTTGTTAGAAACTTTGCCTCAAAAGTAAGCCAACTAATTAGTAAAATTTTCTCACCCCTCATCAAATCCTGCATGGAAACAATAATGTATTTCTTCCAGTAGAGAAAATCCTTAGTGTTACTCTGTTTTTCCACTAAACATAAAGGCCTGACAGAACAGGCCAATATAGCAAATTCACATTTTTGTCAGAACTTCCTGAATTTTGAGATAATTTTTTCTTTTATTTATTTCATTTTTTCTTCTATTTTGAAAACTCAAAGCTATTATTTTAGCCATTGAAAAAAACTTGACCCTTCTAAACTTGCTAATTAAACCAGGCACCTTTTTCAAGCTGCCCCTCTCTCTATAATGCTTTCTGGGTAACTTAGATTCAACTTAAGAGATTAGCTTTACAGGAAGAATTAATTTCTGGTTTGTTTGGCAAAATTAGTATGAACTTTGTCATTTTGGGATTCCAACTTCCCTCTTGGCTCTGTTATGTCCTCCCAGGTCAGATGGTCCATAAGCTACTAGAGCACTGTTTGCTTGACAGAAAAACCTGATAGATACAGATGGCAATTAATACACAGGCAACAGAAGGGCAAGCATCCAGCCTTGTCTTATAAAGCACTGTTACCCTCCCTGAGGAAAGGCTGAAAACCAGTTTTCAAGCTGCTGCACAGTCTCAATTTCCATTTTCCTGCAGTAGCACTCCAACTAAAACAGTCCATCATGGGGTACACCTTGAAAACCAGTGATCACAAGAACTATACACAGTCCCTTTTTATACCTATTGAGAAAGGTGAAAGCACTGTGCTAAAACACAACCACAAAAGCACATTTAAAACCTAGGTTTAAAATATTTTCCACACACCTGGATAATTACTGCTGCTTTTTCCTGTAGCTGGGCTAATAACATCTCCTGCTCCTTCTGGTGAGCAGCCTGTGCCTTCTCCCTCTCCTGAATCAGCATCTGCTCCTTATCATGTAGTGATGCCTTCTTTTCAGCTTCAAATTCTTCCTGCAGAAGTCACATATAATTTCATTTACAGAAGAAAAAAAAAAGCTACCAAACTCAAGAAAAAACTAATCACACAACCGAAGCCTTCTCCTTTTTCTTTAAATGTGCATATCTTACCTCTCAGATTAACTAGCAGTAATGTATATACACTTAATACCCCAAATCAACAAAATTATGGCGAAACTATGATTTAAAAATTCATAAGTAGATAAATAAACTATCTAAATGTGCTCACTGAGCTCTGGCTTATTTCAGCCTGCTGAGATGGTGAAGAGGAACAGAAAACAGTCCAGGCAAAGGCAGACAGAAGCTCCTTTCACCAACTGCAAGTAGTACAACATACACAGTACTGAGTTCCACAGATCTGGTAAATCACCACACAACACACTGAGAATCTACAAGGCAAAGGCAGCTCAACATAGGTAAATGATTTAGAAGCTATTTAACTGGATCTCACTAACCTCAGAGTGATCTGAAGTCTCCTAAAGGAATAGATTATTAAACATCCCCCACTCCTGCATCAGCAAATCACAGAGCTGAAAAAAGGTTTTGGGATCCATCAAAGATGCTAAAAGGAACCCTGATTAGCAATTGTTTCTGCAACACCAGAATTGGGAGATGAGTCTTCTTGGTAACAGTATAAAAATACCTGTGCAATTTGATCTATGAACACCCCTTTCCCATGGCATGAAATAATGACTTCAGAAGAGAACATATGTAGTCCCCTGAACTGTCCTGGATCCTTTGTGGAAGACTCAGCCTGCTCTTGCACTGAGCAGACTCAAAGAGCAGAGTGCTGATCAGTCTGCAAGATACAAATGAACATGCACAAAGGGGTACAAGGACTTTCCTTCAGTGGTACAGCAACATTGTGGAACTGTCTCTGAAGTCTCTGAAACAGCCACCTAGTCTTCTCAGAAGTAGGGCATCCATTAAAGAGTAACTCAGGATGTAGAAAGGAACTCTAAATACCTAAAATCTGCTAGGAGAGGCAGGGGAAGAAAAGGAAACTGGCTGGCATGAAGACAATCCCATAAATGAGCATGGGGGAAATAGGGAGGGGAAGGCTCAGTGTAAAAGCCTGTATCAGACCACAACACAGCTCAGCCTGATGTTGCAAAGTTCATGAAAATAAAACCAACCAACAAAACAGAGGCAGCTGTACTAGCAGTAGAATTACCCCTGGCAAAAATTCAGCTGAAAGAAAGGTTTCTGGTGTCCCAAATGATATGCAGTAACTGAAATGTCCAGGCAGCACAAGAGAGAAAAGCAGGAATCCCCACAATGGTCACTCCAGTCCCAGTGTCTGTGGAGTAAAGGCTGGGGTTCAGCTGAGGACAGCAATGCCCAATATACCTCCAGAGGCTTTTCAGGACACACTTATGTCCTCTGTTTCAAAAGATTCTCTGTTTCACCAGATGGAGAGGGGTCAAACAATGACCAGGACTCCACTGTGGGTCAAAGGCAGAAAAGAGGAGAAATTTTCAGGACAACTGCAGCATCCAGTTCTAGAGGTTTGTGCAACTGTTAGTAAGAGTCCCACCTCAGGTTGGAGCACTGAAAGGAATGGAATGGATCTGATGAAATCTCCCAAGGAGAAGTCAGTAAGGATGTAGTACTTAATCCAATCTGAGTTGGTTATGCTCACCAAGTTGAACACAACACATGCTCAATATAGTGATAAGGGTGGTGAATGCAAGCATTGCCCTCAGCATGTCAGTGAGCTGCCCTGATCCTTATAACACAGGATGTGTCTTCTCCAGTCATTGAATAGCTTGGCATGTGCTTCTGAACAGGCAGTTATTACACTGTACACAAGGCCAAACAAAGGTAATTTTCAGGGAGAAATCTCTTGAAGATGCTCATCAAGATGGAAGTTTGGAACTCAAATGATGAACCCAAGAAAGCAGAAATTATGAACAACTACAAAAAGTCTCATGCACTAAGTGCTCAGTCACCACCCCTTGGGGAAAGCTTCAACCACACTCAATGTTTTTTGCCACATATACACGAGTGCAGCAGACAAAGGATGACAGACCAAGGGCACAGCTTCTGCAGACACCAAGAAGAAAATGTTTCAAATCACAAAGTGAACACAAATATGCAAGGACTGTTGTTTAGAGCAAATACTTTCCACTGATTTGGTTTGTTTGAAGGACACAACATCCAGTTCAAGATTTTAAGACAACCTTGTAGTAAATACCATACCTGCTTACAGAGCACTGCCTTATTTCCAATACTGCTTTTTCAGAAAAATACACTTCCAGCTTGCACTGAAGTTCACTGTAATCAGACCCTACCTTCAGCTGTGCAATCTGCTGCTCAAGCAGTACCTCCGACTGACACTTTAGCAGCTCAATCTCCTCCTGGAACTGAAGCTGCTGCTTCAGTTTGACCTCCTCAAATTGAGCCAGAAGAGTTTTGCGCACAGTTTCTACTTCAGAGGCTGATGCAGAAACATACATCTGCAGACAAGCAAGCAATAGAAAACATTTTAGCCCTGGTGTTACAATTAAGGAAAAAACAAACAAACCAAACCGAACTGAAACAAAACCTTCAAGCTTGGTCAAATTCTTAAGAGTATTTTCAATAATAGTCCTTTCAAACCCTCAGGGTCATAAAGCTCTGCTGCCTAACACCTCAATGACTGCAGGAAAAAGCAAGTTGATAAAAATAGGTAAGAAGCAACAAGGCATTAGGTACCAAGTATCTCCTGTATTCATGAGACCGTCAGCTCAGACTAACAACATACTCCCTGCTTGTTACATCCAACAGACATTTGTCAAAGCAAAATTCCAAGAAATAAGGGTTAAAGAGGGGGAGAGAAACATAGAGAAAGCTTTTTTTTTTGAAGATGCAATTTCTCTTGTTCAAATGGGGTGAAACATTGCGTTGCCACATCTCATGCAATTACCCTGAGATTAAACACAAGTCCACCAAAAATATCAGAGAAGGGTTTGAGTTATTTTGTTCATTTGTTATTCCTTTTTTCTATTGTCCTCTTTTAAGAAGAGTTACTGTAGCAATCAGAACAGAGTGAAATCCTTTTTCTATGACAAAAGGCTTAAAAACTTAATAATCAAGACAACTTCACCAAGAACTAACAAAATTAAACTTCCTGGGCAAGCTATTCTTCCAAAAGCTACTTGGAAACCACCGCCAGCTCCAAAACCTGACAGTCCAAAAAACCACAAGGAATCTCATCAAACCTAGATGTCTTTTGTGTGGTGCACCAAGCAATACAATGGGTACAGCAGTGACTAGAGTTACTTGGCACACTATCCAATTTCCAAATTAGTAAGTGAAAAAAGCAATAAATCAGGCTAATACACACATATGAATTCTCTTGAGTCATTTGACGTAAAACAAGGCTTTTAACTTTGTCTCTTAACTCCTGGCACTATTAAAAAAATCCAAGAAGAATCCAGATACACAGCCTGACTTCTAAGGTTAATGAAACTGAAATTACTTTAGGGTAATTATTTTGGGTTTAGGTATCAACAACATTCTAACCTCTTGCTCATGTTCATGCTGGGCTTTTAGCTTCCCCAATTCTTTTTCCAGCTCCCTGGAGTATTCTTCCTTCTGCTTCTTAATTTCTGCCTCATGAAGATCTTGAAGCTCTTGGAGTGCTTTCCTATGCTTTTCCTCCATACACAC
Organism: Chaetura pelagica; assembly: GCF_000747805.2. NCBI lineage: Eukaryota > Metazoa > Chordata > Aves > Apodiformes > Apodidae > Chaetura > Chaetura pelagica. The sequence continues at coordinate 210,693 of NW_009951968.1, read as the reverse complement.
CACTTCCTCACGTAATATATCCAGGGCCAGACGCTTTTCTTCTTCCAGCAATTTCCTTTGATTTTGAAGAGCTGTGTTCAAATCATCCTGCACAAGCATTGTTTTAAGAAGAGGGAAGGGAAAAAGTAAGTACAAAGATATTTGTAAAGCACACATCCTGCTGTATCAAAGCCTTTTAAGTAAACATGAACAATAATGCCTCGTGAATTATGGGCACACCTGGATATATACACTTTCTATATAATTGAAATGGTTTCTTTTCCTCTCCAGTACAAGTTTTGTAAATGGCAGCACTCCCAATCAGCACAATCTTCAACTTTTTCTTTCTGAAGGTCTTTACACTCAAGGACAATTAAAATGAAGGTTAGCAAAGACAGGACTAGAGAAAAATGTTCACCTTTTGCCCACACCAGACCTTCCTCCTTAGCCTTTGTGGGCACAGAAATGACATAAACGTAATCTTGGGCATGGTAACAGACGAGTCTGAAAAACAGTACATCTCCCTCTGGAAGGCTCTGGAGTTTTAGCAATGAGCTAAGCCTTCTTACCTCTTTGACTTGGAGAGCCTTGGGTAATTTTTTTCCCATCTGAACTGTGAAAGAGCTCACACCTCTGCCTCATGAAGAAGTAAAGCTAAGGACCTCTGTTTAAAAGGAGTAAAACAAGGTCCACTCACTTGCTGTCAAAACCCCACCTGGGACCTTTAGAGATACCTTTCTTCTATTCTTCCTCTCAAGACTGTGCTACTAGGGAGAATCTTTAGGTTCTTAGAGATGCAGTTTAACCTACAGGATTACAGTCATTTTATTCTCATCACTTCTGGAGAATCACATGGTAACTCTACAAGGCAGAGAAACTCTGAGCCAAAAAATAGAAACCATCCAAACTGAATTGTGTTTAAAATATTTGTTTCTTTTGTACCTTTTCCCCACACACTGAGATAGAAAAATCCTTTGCCTGTGCATTCAGGAGGGAAGTAACAGATGGACTTCATTTTCACCTTGTTTCCTATTTCAGCTCACAATATGGCCACATACAAGTGTTAGCACTGGCACAAAAGAGGGAGTCCACCCCAAGAAGAAGGGCAGAGATGGTCCCACACAATGTACCATTAAATTTCACCTTCTATACCAAGTTTTCTTTCTGACGCACCTTATGAGCTTCTTCTGCTTCCACAGCCATGGCTTGAAGCTTTTCCATGTGAAGAGTAGCTAGCTCAATTTTCAAATTATTTTGGGCAAGCTGAAGTTCTTCAGCATGCTTTAACTTCAACATCTCTATCTCCTGAACCACGTGTGCTTGATGCATTTTATCCTTCTCCTGGAGCTGTTCTGCATGCTGCAGCTGCAGCTTCTCGAGCGCCTGATTGTGTTCATCCCTTATATTCTGAATTTCAGACAGGTAGGATGACTCCAACGAATCCAGATTTGCTAAGTGTTTCACCTCCAGCTCACCAATTTCTGTCTGATGCTTTGTCTGTAGTTCAGCAACACAAGCTTGAAGCTGAATCTGCTGTTTACTTTCTAGTGTAGATTTAAGTGTCTCAATTTCAGCTTGGTGCTTTGCTTGCAACTCAGATGTAAGAGACAAAATCTGCTGCTTATGCTTCTCCTGTAACTGCTGACTTTGGAGCTCCAGTTCATCCACATGTTTCTTTTTCAGCTCTTGGAGAAGAATCTCTTGCTCAGTTGTGAATTTCTGAGTCATAGCTTTCTGTTCCTCCATAAATCTGTATTATTTCCAGGAAAGTTAAGAGAATTTTGTCAAAAAAGACTTTTTTTTCTTAATATTAAAAACAAATAAGAAATAAATAGAAAAACAAGTAGGCCTTACTTAGCCTCCACAAATTTTACTTCATGTTTCAAATAGAGAACTAATTCAAAGCAAGCCACAAAGATCATTTCATAGCCACATATTTGAAGGTTTAAGCAATGTCACTTAATAGTAACTGGTCACTACTAGGTAGACTAGAACACTTATTAAATTAGTATTTGCTAGGTGCAAATATTTAAACAATTGCTTACTAATACAAAGCAACATACAAACGTTGTTCTCTGAGAAAATACTGCCATATGAGAGGACATAGGACAAGTATGTATGCTGCCTGCAAGGAAACAAGGTGTAATAAGAAACAACTCTAAAAACATCAGGTTAAGACTGAGACATAAAACTCTGTGCCAGTGTATGTGGGATACCTGGAGGCCTGTCCAAAATCATCTCAGCTCTCTGAGGTGTGCTTAGAGTTTGACGTAGAAGATGTAGTATCTGACATGCTGCAGTTAACTGCAATCATTAACTCTAGTATTTTTGGATACAGACACCAGTAATTAAAGAGTGATTGGTTATTTAAGTTCCTTCTTTCAGTGTTTTCTTACTGTAATTATTTCCCTAATCCTGTTTTATGAGCATATGTTCTGGGGAGAAGAGAAGGGATAAATGTAAAGCAACTCATCCAAATACAAACCTGTAGCTGTTTGATTATTTCCTGTAATACACCAAAAACCATGGGGGTAGGAAAGGGAGGAAAAACTGAGCAGTTAAAACCTCCATGTCCAACCAGAACTGAAGACTATCATATGCAGTCCATTCATCTCAGCATTCAGTGAATAACACAAGCTTTATTCACCAGGAAAAACTTGCTAAAATTAATTTGAATTGTTTAAAAACACTTGAAAAATTTAGAATTTTTCCAGGTACATGCCCTGTAACACCTCCCCTCCTCCAAGGCTAGTACACCATTTTCAGCTGTGTGTTGCATTCTTAACTGTAAGAGGCACAACTTGACTACACTTCCTTTGATTTTCTAGACTGGATTAAATGCATTTACATGAAGCAAAATTCTATAATGGACAGCATTACTGTTCCTCGGAAGAGTAAGCTTTACATACGTAAGTTGGCTAGTGCCATCAAGTGACAAACCTACATCACTACAACTCAACGTTTAAAATAAGACTCCTTAAGTTTTAAATAAGAAAAAGTAACAATAACAATGACTGAAAGATGAGTGAAAGTGCTCAGATATTTAGTATTTACTTGTTTTGTGCTTCCATAAGTTTCAGTGCACATTCCTCCTGCAGACCAAGTGTGGCCTTCTCCATTTCTTTTGCCATGAGCGCTTTGGCTGCCTGCAGGTCACTGTCATACTGCTCCTGAGATCTCTGCACAGCCTGTGCAGTTGCGAGGCTGTCCTCTAGTTGCTGCAAGCTGTTCTGCTGCTCTTTGACCAGCTTCTCCAACTCTAGGATTCTGGCAGCTTGATGATCTCGAAGCTGATTCATTTCAGCTTCACGGAGTTCAAACGCCTCTTGCAAACTCTGCTTCTCATGCTCCGCTCTGCTCTGCAGCTCCGTGCGCAGCAGCGATAACGCCTCTTCTGCCTGGATCCTCTGGTCCTCCCTCTCACATTTCCATTCCTTCTCCTTTTCTTTATACATCATCTCTATTTTCTGAACTTCTTCTCTGGCTTCTTTTAGTTCATTCTTATGATCCTCAGCCATTTTATGTTTTACCTGTGAACACAGTTAGTAAAAATATGCATAAAATGCCAAAAACAAACTGAAGTGTGTGAAGTGAACATTCTTATGCATCAGGTCTTGGAGAGACTCAATTCTTCCAGTGAAGTCATCCTTCAAACAAAAATAAGGCTGAAACATCCATTTATAGGTACTTGGATTAAACACACTATTAAGAATTAATTGGGGTAAGGAAGAGATGGAAAAACTAAGGGAAAATTCTACAACAGGGAACTCTATGTTGTTTTCTCTTGGGGCAACTTCATTTCAGGAGTTCAACTTATAAAGCTAATGGCACCTTGGGTATTTATATTGGGCATTATTAGGAATCTCTTTTGAACCTGTCTTCTCCTTATTCCAGCAGTATTTCATGTGCAGTGTCCAAAACCATGACCTCATACAGAACATACAAGCAACATAAAAAGCATGTAGCATAAGAGGAGAAGCCAAAGCACCAAATGATAGCTCAGTGACGAAAGGTAAAAAACCCCCACATGTTATATATTTTTAGAGTCAACAGGTAATAAATAAATAGTCAACTAAAGAAACAAGAGGGTCTTAAAAGCTAGTCAGAGATCACATGGGAGCACTGCTATGAAGTAAACTCTTTGGTTTTCACTTAGTAGGTTTGTTTTGAACACATATTCAGGCATTCATTATGCAACAAGCTAAACAGAGACAGGAACAGTAAAACCCCAGATTTTGTTTATCACAATCCATAACAAACTTTGTGCTGGATATTGGAAATAGAGAGGCAATTAAGGAAATGGGTTCACTCTGCTTCTGACAGCGAGAGATCAGAAAGCAAACAAAATATGTAGGATCAGCATGCAGGACAAGCTCATTTCAGATATGGTTCTCTTAACTCCAAGGCTCTGAAAGTGAAGGTATAAGACCTACAGCAAAGCAAATCAAAAGCAGATATCTGCTGATTCTTCCTTCTTTCCTCAAAAAATGGACTGAGAAATTACTCCTGGTTATTTACTTTAAGAAACAGTACTATCAAAACCAGACATTTCTCAGAGGGGACCCATTCAGCAGAGGGGCTTTTTCCATCTGCCATGGTGTTTTCTGTGAAGTTCCCCATTACTGTGTGAGCACCCCAGTGCACCATGTCCCGTCTGCAGCAGGACACTAGGATGTGCTGCAGAGGGATGTTCAGCATGAGGACCTTTAGTATGCACCTGTATTGGAGTGGTATGTGCATGCTTGACCCCCTTCACCATAGAAGGTGGGCTGGATCAAGCCCTGAAGCACCTGCCTTCCCACACCACCTGCGCTCTTAAAGAGAAGTTCATCTGCAGAGAAACTCAGAATTTCACACTAAGGCCTCTGACCTTCAGACTCTTATGCCAATATTTGTGTGTACCCATGCAAGTCCATTTAAAGCTGAAGCTACTATCACTAAACTAAGCACATTTAAAGATAAGTGCTTCTGTCTCCCTTGACAGCCCCAACAGATCTGAGCTTGCCTCCTTTATACAAAACACAGAACTGTAATATGACTTACCTTCTCCATTTCCTCTTTCAGGTGCTTTTCATTCTGCACAGAAAGATCTTTTTGTTTCGTTATATCTTCCTTTAAATGCTTTATCTCTTCTAGAAGCCCTGCAATACGTTGTTTCTCAGAGTGGAGGAGGGAGAGCTTAGCTCTGTGCTCTTCCTCCAGCTCAGACACTCGTGTAGCCACCTCCATTTCAACCTGACGTGCGGCATCTTGAGCACATTGTAGGCGCAGCTTGGTGATTTCTGGAAAGAAAAAGAACAACACAGACATTCTGGAATTTATTTGCCCTTAACAGGTCCTATTAATGCACATAAATAAAGCTGAAAGTTGCCAGCTGTGCAGTTTATCAGTAGCCATACTAGCTACAACCAACAAGAATCCCTTACCAGGATGATTTTGTGCCCTGCTCCCATTTACCACCACCTTTGAAATTTATCAGTGTCAACCAACACACAAAGAACAATGAGGAAGGATCATGAAACTTGTGGCAGGACCTCCCTCCTCTCAGCAGCAGATTTATGCAAGTTTTATCTCTTCTTTTACACATACTATTTATACAAGGCACTTCCCCAAAAAGCACATGGGATGATTCTCTAAACATTCTAATTTAAGCAATTTTTATTTACTGTCTAGTATTAAAAATAAATACACGAAGGTAAGAAATATCACTTCAAATCAAGTAAGTTGTACTGATCCTTCTAATCAAGAGAGAGTGCAAAACTGTTCCAGCCACGTGTGTGATATAGTTAAGTGTAAGTTATGGATGATGAGTTCAAATGTCTGTGTACCATCCTGTGCTTCCAGAAAGAGGCTGCAGAAACAACTGCCATGATCCCTTACTTGCATCTCAACGATATATACGTTTCTTAGTGAACCAGTACAAGGCAGTATACTTCCATAAATTACAATTCCAATAAAAGCAGCAACTGTTAAGAAATTACATAAACCCACACACAGGAAGTCTCATTAAATTTAGCCCAAAGAGGAATTTTAACCTGAACCCTACAGCAAAAGATACCTGGTAGAAATTCCGCTCCCTAAAATTACTTTCCTCTTTGTATAAAAATTTCATCCCAGAACGTATGCCAGCTTGGCAAACACAGGAAGGAATTATTAATGTTACATGAGCAGAGCACTATCAAACCCACAAAAGGAACCCATGTAAAAAAGGCATGGAACATAGAACAAGTGAGAACGGACCCATTTCATGCACATGCCCTTCTAGGCATCAAGAATGGAAACCTGATCAACTCCTTTTAGCAGGTTTTACTACAGAATAATCAGCTCCAGGTCACCACATCATGCCAATAAAGTCAAAAAGCAAAGTGCTCAAAGCCAGGGATTAACACGTGCTAAGCATTCCCTATGGTTTTGAGTAAACTAATAACAAATGGAAGACTTCTTCAAACAAGCCTTTAAATATTTAAAGAAAAATATAAGCCATGCAAGCAGCTTACCATTGTACTTTCAAGCCTGTCAGGCCATCTTACCTTTAATATGTGCTTCTGAAAGTTGGGCACGGAGCTGCTCAAGTTCTAAGCAATGCTTTCTTTTCATTTCCTCAATTTCTGTTACATATTTGTCTGACAGATCCATCCTCATTTTCATTATGTCCTCTTTATATTGCAGTGCAAGGGAAGACCTTAAGGAATCTAATTCACGCCTGTGTTGCTCTTTAAGTTCTGCCTGCAAACAGGCAAGTTCTTCCTACGTCTCCAATGGGTTAGAAAGACATCTTCAGCTTCAGCTTTCAAGAAACCATGATGAGAATATTTCACCAAGAGCACCACACGAGTTGCACAGCTAGGCAACTGTTTGACACCTTTGTATCTGATTTTGCTCAGTGCCTGCCACCCGGAGGACACAAAGCTACAGAACACCATATTTCATGAGTTCTGCTATGCTGAGAAGAATTTAGAGTTGCTAATTTACAATATACTCGTCAAAGATAATTAAACCTTAATAAATGTCTCAAATTAATCAACGTTCTGCTAAGAGCTAGGAATCAGACATCAATTTTTATGCAGGTCATGTAATGGACAACAGAACTTTGATATATCAAAAATACTACCTGATGTTGTTCCAGCTGTTGATTTAGCTGACCAAGTGCATCCCTTCTCTCTCTCTCAGCAGCCTCTTCAAAAACTGGGACAGAAGAACTGAGAAAAGTATTTTAAAGTTGGAGATTGTACCACGTGTCACAAATTAAGTTACATGAACTTAGTGACTTACGATGTAGTACTGAAAATAGACACAGACCAGCAAGAACAACTGCTCAGGACTGTGCAGTCATGACTTCCATCACTGTGCTTTCAACCTAATGCCCAGCCCAAATATATTTAGATGCTACCACATCTTTTATATACCCCAAAAGCATGCTTTCCTAAGAGGAGATGAAAGGAAAAAGAACAGATCACCTGTTGTCCCCAGCTGGATCTTGACTCACTTCCAACTCTGACAGTGGATATTCCTTAAGTTCTTGCAGTCTCTGATGCAGCAAAGTCAATTCTTCTCTGTAGTTTTCTTCAGCAACTCTTAACTGTGTTTCAAAATAAAGTCTCAGTTGCTCCAGTTCAGCTTCATGCTCACTTCTTCTTTGCTGTCGTTGCTGCTCAAATTCCTGTTTTAAGTGCTCTATCTCTTCCACCCGTGATGCACGAGCCAGGAGCTGCTCTTTTAGCTCTGGGATGGAAACAAAAGCAACACAAGGACTCAGATGTACAAATCTGTAGGCTGAGTCATCCTGTGAAGATCTTTTAGATTTTAAGAAAGCAGTGAAGTGCTGCCGCACAAGCTACGTGAGAAGATTAACTTCTGAAAGATGAAACCCTCCTTCCTCAGAAGACAGCAAAACCATGTTCTGCATTCATACTGCATTCAGAGAAACCATCCTCATTGCTAGAATCACAACTACCAGCAGACTGCTAGCCCTCCTTGTTTCCTTGTGCTTCAGGTGTGGGCCAGTGACATGCAGGGTCCTGCAATACTGCTCAACTTTCACATCTGCTTGTTGTAGCAACCAGAAGAAATAATTGAGCCAAGAACATTGTTTGCTCCAGGGAAAATTATGCAACCAACAAAATCAACTTTAGCACAAACTATGCAGAAAACAAAGTCACAAGAAAGAAAAAATAAAAATCAATTCTGGATTCCTTTAGTGATGGTTTGACTACACATCATTAGCTCAAGGAAAGGCTAAGCTAATTGAATTAAAAAGAACCATCCAACAAATAAAATAATGTAAAAAATAAAAAGAATGCAGTAGAGAACAGTGACCAAGGCTGATTCAGCAAGGCACCTCCTTCCAGGGAGTGAGAGCAATGGCCCACACTGCAGCATGAACTCTCAGAATTTTCTTCTCCATGTTGTGTTTTAAAGAAGCTGTAATATACAGTAAGTGAAAAGGCAAGAAAAAAACCCCAAAAGTCATAAAAGGGAATTAAAAAAGATTCCCAGATGGCTCCACTTCCCAGATCACTTAAGTTAGCTGAATCCCCATAGAATCAACTGAAGATGAACTGCCTTTCAAGAAGAAAGATTTTGGAGAAAAGCATCTGCTTACATCATGCAAGAAGAAAAACCCCAGAAACATTTATGGAAAGAGAAGATGCCACCCAGGAAGCAACAGATCTGATTGTCAGTGTGTTTTTGTGCAGCAAACCAGAAAAAGCACACGTGGCAATGAAAAAGTCTCACAGCAAACGTGCAAACAGAAAGAGTAAGTAGATGGCACCAAGCCTGCTTCCAAAGGGAGCTGCTGCCAAGCACAGGGACCAGTGGAATCAAGTGACAAGCAGGGACTAGTAACACCACTGATGGGACTGGGAGGGGAAGTCCAATCTGGCACAGGGAGATTTTGCCTCACCAGCAGTCGGCCAGCACAAAATAAACCCAGAGAAGTGTTCAACAGTTTTGAACTGGCATGTCACTCTTATATTAGAGAAGCAATCCTATTGTCCAGCTGCTGTGGTTTGAGCCCACCACCAGGAGTCCTCAAACCAATCCAAATGCATTGGCAAATGATCACTCAAGTGAAGAAAAGCAGAATAAAACAAAACAACTGTAAGGACTCACACACGGAAGGAGATATCCTCACCTGGATCATGGGCTTGCATTCTGGTCTCCCCATCTCAAGCAAGATGAAGAAGAAACAGAAAGGGTCCAAAGAATGTGAACGTGAGTGATTAGAAACATGGAAAGACATTTGAGATGTTAATTAAGATTAGGGCTACAGAGAGGAAATACAAGAATTCCTGCAAATGCTATCTGCTAGAATACTGTAATATCAAAACAGAGATCTGAAACAGCCAGGGTAAAGTCTGACTAGATAGAAAATTTAGGTATTCAATTTATGACCAAAAACCCACTAAAAAAAAGAAAATCCTCACAAACCCTATTATACTGCAAAAGCTACTTAGTTACATTCTGTAGACAATCTGAAATTGCATTTTCAGCAAAAGGCAGATGTAACATGCTTCAACTACCCCAGCATAAGTAAAGAACATCACTTAGTGTTACAGTTTCAGTATGAGGTGAACACACACAGCCAAGGTTAATGACTTTGTCTCTGGCTTTTTTATTGTTCCAGAATTTCTTCTTTCATTTATCTGTTTGTACAGACACATCTGAGACATGTTCTGCTTCATTTCAACCAAAAATGTGTCATCTCCGATTACTACACTGTGAATTTGACTGTTTTAATGCACCTAAACCTTGAATTAGGTATCTCAAGGTATACAAAGCACAGAGTGACAGATTTCAAACTCACTAATTTCTCTCAAGCATTAAAACTTTCATAAGCTTAATAAAGATACACTTAAGGCTAACTTAAAAAAAAGAACAAAACCAAACCCAAAGCTGTTCGTGCTTAATTGCTGTGCACAATATTTTTCTTTTCTATTTGGCCTTCAGGTTTAGGGAATTTGTTTATTTTATAAACAGAAGCATCATTATGGAAAAAGGAAATTATTTTTAGCCCTTTAATTAAACAAAAAGCAACTTCTACCTCCAGATATAATGTAATTACACAGTTCAAAAGTGTTTCTGCCTTCTTCTTTTAAAGTAGACTGATCTCTTAATTATCTCCAAATAAAAGAAAATATATCATAGTCACAATAAACCACTCAAAGTCACACACTAAGTGGTGATCTACCTTCAGTGGACAGTTCTCAGCGGAATTCCTACCCACCTCTATACATACGTTCATACAAACTGGAGCCAGTTATTGCACTGACCAGTATCTTCTCCATCTAACCTAACTACATTATACATAATTTTACATCGCAATGAAAAGTGTTTCTTTTTCACTGAAGATTTTTACAGGATGCTGGAACACTGTAGGAAGGGAAAGGGAACCAGCATGAGGGAGCTGTTCCCCACAGCCACACCATGCTTTTTGACTTTGCAAAAACAACCAGTCATCTGACACTGAATCACCTCTCACTTCAAAAACAGCTCACTAGAGCACAACCCACTGATGTTCCTGTGATCTACCTGTGTGTTTGCAGCACACGGTTAGAAGTATTTTGTGTCAATACTGTGGTGTACTTCTACATGGAGAAGAGGTAAAAAATGACAAGTGTCAGTTCTGAACATACCACTGAGCTCCTGCCGGTTTGCGCGGGTACTGTCGAGCTGAGACCAAAGCTGCCGGATTTCTTCTTGTGACTGAGTCTTGAGCTCTTCATGCCTGACCTGAAGCTCCTCCAGCTGTACAAAACATTTTAAAACAATTTTGTTCTAAATGTTGGGTATTTTTATGCAACAGGCAGTTCTGTCAGGTGGAAACAGTAGGTGACAACCAGACTCTCAGCTCCTGACCCAGGGATAGTGAGATGCACTTACTGGTTAGACCCGCTCCTCTCCAAGAGAGGAGTTTATTCCTGATCCACATTTATCATCACTGGCAAAAATAAATGGAACACAGAAAGCAGAAAATCCAGCATATAAATACAGAGGAAGAACCAGCACCAAATGGCACTCAGGCAATTGCATTCAGAAAGATAACTTTATAAACTCCCAGAGTATTTACCTACTTTATGAGATACATTTTAGTTATTCAGTAAGATCCCTAAATACAAATAAGTTGCTCAATTACATGCAGATGATTCCATTTTTGTTATATTATATATAGGGCAATCAATCATTCAAAACACAAAGAAACCTATCTTACCTCCTTCTGAAGAGTCTGTTCTTTTCCTTGGCTCTTCTTAACATCTTCTAGGTGCTGGTTATGTTCAGTCTGCAGCTGTTCTTGTAATTGTGTAATGGCCAATTGGTGTTGCTTCTCCAGTTCTACACATTTTGCTAAAATTAAAAATGAGTTCTGTTATACCACTATCCTGGTTTCTGAATAACCTGTATAACTTGAGTGCAAGTAAAACAGAAAGCATGTCTCTGACTAGCACAATAGCTTACAGGAAATTGCAAAAAATACTTGAACAGTCAATTATTTGAAATTCAAACACTTTGCCACAGTGCTTCCTAGCTCTCTGCATCCCACAAGAGGGAACCAACAGCACTGCCAGAGGGATGAGATGTGCTCTCTGCATACATGAGGTCAAGGCATATCCTTGGAACAAGGAACCCAGCAGTTCTTCATTGCCTGCAAACACAGAATTTCTCCAATGACCACACCCTGCAGCAAGCAGAGAGATGAATGGGAAGGACTAGGAGAGCTCATGCCAAGTGTGCTCCACTTCAGCACTGGGCACTTTCTGAACCCCTGTGAACTTGCTGCTACCTCATGTGGTCAACAAATCTTGACTGTCCCAGAAAGAATCTGCAACCAAGTGACCACATCCCAGCCACAGTGAGCTGCACAGGGTGCACAGGCCTTGGCAAGTTGAAAAGGCATCATCCAGTGCCCTTAGCACTGCAGTTCCAGTTATCTGGAGAGTGTTACTCCCCATGCCTCCCACCTACAGACTGCCTAAGAGCCAGGCAACCTGATTGGCTCTCTCTTCTCACTCCATGGCACACAACATCCCACAGCTTCTTTCATGGCATCACTGACAGTAATTGTGCCAGTCAACCACTACCTCGTCAAATGTGTCAGATTTGAAAGAACTACACAAGCTACTTCTGTCTCCCACCTGCACCTCAGCAAAAGGCAAAGAGAGGTACCTGCCTAGGTACTCATCAAGATTTTATTCTTCAAGTTAGTGAAAACTCCAATTACAAAAGTCTCAAAAACATCACTTTCAGAACAGTATTTCAAAAAGTTTGTCCCATCAAGCTTTAAATATTCACAATCCAAACCTATTTCGTTGTTAGTAGAACCTTCCATGGATTCTATTGATATTAATTGGAATTTTTTATTAATTCAGTGATTGCCAAAGCTGGTTTCCAGCAGGCAGCAAAACAGCTCCTCCCTTTAATAGGTCCAAGGGAAAACACACTCCAGCTCATATTCCCTGGAATTCCAAAGGCAAGGCAGCTAACGAGGCTTTAAATAATTTATTTACAACCTCTTTTCTAGACAGTCTTTTGTCATCAGTCCAGTTTTCAAGTAAGAGTACATGGATATATCTTGTATTTGCCTTTTGCACAGGTTCAAAAAACACTTGGTTAGCTTTGCCATTGCTCAACACGGATAATTGCTTCCCAGACCATGGCACTTACTTTTAGACTGTTCATTCTCAAGAGAACGAAGCTCCAGCTCTGTTTTGACTTTTTCCAATTCCATTTCCAGAGTTTTCTGCAGTTCCACCATTTCAGTCTGGTGTTTTTCAGACAGCTCTTCAAGTGTGCTTGCCAAACGCATCTCAGACTCCAATTGCCAGTCTCTTTTAAGGCTCTAAGAAAGCAAAACATGCCTTCTTAAAGCAAATTTTACCTTTTTGGCCCCCATATTTCCTCCTCCATTTATCTGTCTTCTAAAATAAACATGTAGTAGACTGAAAGAAGTTTTACTTTTTCTTGTACGAAGAACTTAATTTGTACCTCTAATGCCTGGATATGTGTCTCTTCCATTTCCAATTCTATTTTCTTTCTCTGATCAACTGTGAAATAAAATACTAATTATTAATAAAGTTGCATAAAATGTTATAATTAAATTTTAAGTAGAAATATGGATGATTACCAGGTTGGGAATCAAATTCAAGGCTTGAGTGGGAAGGTATGCAGAAGTGCAAGATACCACATTCTGTCCAAGTCTCCTGTTATACTACACCCCAGGAATTCACTTTCATTTTAGAAAATAAGCATCTAGCAGTTACAACTGCAAATACAACCCTGAAGGTTAAGCTCAGTTTAATTAGCAAAGGAAAGTCTTCTTTCTACAGAGAGCATTACACTAAAAAAAAAACAACAACAAACACCCCACAACTCCCCAACACACCTTCCTGATGATATAAATTCAAATGCTCATCAGTTCGATGTTAGCATTTCACTGCACATCACTATTAAGTGTCTGAATCATCTCAGTCTCGAGAGACACAGCAAAAGAACAGCAAGCAGCAGAAGCAAGTAGGAAACCTCCTAAGGTTTCTTCTAAAAATGCTTAGGAAACAGAGTGCAAGGAAGATGCTGTTTCTGCTCAATTACAACAGACACCAACAGCTTCTTCCTCCCCAGATGCATTTCACTTCTTGTTCAGCACCTTTCCTGACCTGCAGGAACCTTGTAAAGGCCTAGTCCCCTTCTCACAGCTTCCATGGACTGTCACCTGAGCTTACAACCTTATTTCAAGTCTTTCAGTGAGAAATGAGAACTCAAGAGACTAAAATGGTGCCAGATACCCATCTAAGGATCCAGTAGAGGAAGAAATACCAGTTAGAAGACATTGCCCCATGCCTAGGTCAAGCCAGGTCACGCCCAGCCATTACCTCCCCTGATGTCTTTATACTAGTCCCTTAGGTAACACTACCTACAAGTCCCCAGCAGGTCTCCTGCTTCATCTAATCACTGATTCTCCTTCTCAGCCCCTAAATTCAAACACTCACAAGGCTGTTATGCTCATATTAAGCTACACTGCCAAAAGACATGTAAACAGCACTGATCTTAAGAACTTGATACAGATCTCCTGCTCCCAAATCCCACCCATCAGTTCATTCTATTACTGCTGATAACAAATGATTTCCTACTCTCAGGTCAAAAAGACACAGCTTTAAAATATTCTGTTTCTCTCAGTGAAGGAAAACTAAAGGAATGGTTCCAAAACATCTTTAGTGAATTCCTGCAGGCCTCACATTTCTCCAGAAATTCCTCAAAACTCTACCAGAGCACCATCAGTAGGCCTTGAGTACTATCAAGTATAGCTTTCCTCTTGCTGATATCAATATACAATCTTAGATCAAACACATCACAAAGGACACCTAGTTGCAGATTCTCACTGAGCTCTTCAGCTCCTTTCCAACTCTTCTATCCTCCTTTTGAAACCACTGAGAAGATAAACCAGGAAGCATTTCCATATCTTTTCAGACACACAACAGTAGTCAGTGTTGACTCAGGACAATAAAACACTTAAGAAATATAAGGGGTAAGAGCTCAACTCTTTGCACTTGCAATTTTTTAGAGGAGCTCTGTCTAATGCCTCCTGAAAGCAACTACCTCAATACATTGCTATTTTACAGAAGCAGCAGCAAAACACCCATATAGCTTAAGAAAAATTAAACTTAGGTCTGGACAGCTTCATTTTGGCATGTAAGTTGTGCAGCCTTGCACACGCCAGTCTAGCTGCTGTCCCTATCCAAGTGACCAGCTGTCACTCAAAAGGCCAACTCCATGACAGGACCTTGTGGAGGAAGAAAAGTATTGATGGGGTTGCAATTTCATTATAGCCCAGTTTTAATACCTAGTTCTTGTTGGTGTTTTGACTTCAGGTCTTCTTTTTCCTTCAGACTCTGCTCTTTCATCTTCTCTGCCTCCAGCTGATGGCGGCTTTGCAGAATGGCCACCTCCTGAGCACGCTTGTCGTTCAGCATCTCCCGCAGCTCCACCAGGGCAGTTTCCTTTTCTTTCCTCAGGTTTGACTGGGTAAGCTCCAGCTGGGAGGTGTGCATGTTGTTTAAGCTTAGACGTAAGGCTTCCAGTTCAAGGCTGTGCAGTGTCTGTAATGGAGAAGATAAAGGGTCTTTCATTCCCCTCTAATGAAATGTGTTTGCTTTCCTCATCACCAGTTTTACTTTCAATTGTTCCTTGTTTAGACTTATGTGGGGAAGAAAAGAACAGTTTCCCACATCAACCCACCTAAGTTTTGCCTTTCTGTATCTGAAGAGTGTTTCTTCATGGCAGGGATGGAACCCTGCAAATAAGCTGACTTTTGTCACAGGGAGATTTGCATCACATTTTAAGTGCAAAGTAAAAGGTGTTCCTCACCTCTTGACTTCATCTATCAAATACCTTCCATCTGTTCACTCCCTCACAATGTTACCAGAGCAAAGCTCACCCCAACCTTTCCCCATCTGTTAGAAATCTCCTCCTATTTGCTATTGGTTATAACTTGTTAAAAAGCAAAAAGTGTGAAGTGGCATTGGAAAAGTGGAAGCAAAATTCATCCTGTCTCATGGAAAAAAAAAAAAAAAGTAAGGCATATCCAACACTTAGAAATGGCAGCTAAAACAGATCAAACTTCAGTTCTTAAAAAAACGAAACAGTACACAAACATCTTCCAGTAAGACCTAATACTAGATACATTCTTTTCAATTCCACTTTGTATTTAGTGGAAGTGTTCAAAAACCCAGTAAATGTTTAGAGGAAAATGTCATGTTCACACGTTTAAGTTTAACATTAAAACATTCCCAGTTACAGTAGTGGGAAACCTTAAAAGTGGGAGGGCTTTAGTATATTTTTTAAATTTTAATGAATTTTAGTAATTTTTGTTAAATTTATTAGGATATGGAAAATGAAAAAGTGGGTGTTTGTTGTTTTTTTTAACAACCTACTCATTTAAGCACCCAGTTTTCTTCAGAATTAATGTTAATACACAATGACAGTGAGAATCCTGAAGAATGACTGTAGAAAGTATCTACTACCACCCACCAAGGGAATACTCTTAATTTTTCAGTCACAGCACTATATAAAGCAGCACCCATTGTATGCACAGAACTCAAGATCTTTTTTTTGCAACAGCTGGGTAAGACAGGTGAGCACTGTGGGGTTTTTTTCACCTGTGACTGGAGCTGTGCTTGCTCCAGCTCCACTCTGTGTGCGGCTGCCATTTGCTTCCGAAGTTCATCCAACAGGTGCTGCTGTTCTTTTTTTAGCTCAGCACAGACCTTCTCCATTTCCTCTTGGTGTCTAGTCACCAGTTCAGAGATTTCACGATCATGCTCTCGTTCGTGCACCTGCAGAGAAACAGCTTTCTTCAAAACATGGCTCGTTAGTCCCCAATAGACTTGAGCCAGAACTCTCCCCTCCTCCTGACCCCAAATCAAAGACACCACAGGAAAACAATAGATTTTTGCTTCTCTAAAACATTTATACTGCTTAAATGACAAACAACACAAACTGAGTTTATTTTTTCCAAAATAAACCCAATTACAGCCTTTACCTTTTTTATGAAAGCAATCTGTTCCTTTCTTTCTTCTTCCAACTTCTGCTGGTTTTCCACTTTATCTTTTATTTCAGCATTTAACTCTTCTATCTGCAAACAGGCATTCAGACATTTGCAATTACTACCTTAAGCGTTGCGAAATGCTAAGACTCCTGCCATTCACAGGGTTTCCTACCCTTTTCCTATGTGTCCAACTCACTTTAGTTAACTGGGCCAGGTGCTGAGTCTCCATTTTATCCATTTCCTCCTTGTAATGTTCCACCACCTCCTGCACAGCTTGTGCAGACCGAAGGGACTCCTGCAAGCGAGTCTCCAGCTCCCAACAGACTTGCTTCAAGTGGGCAATTTCTTCTGCCAACTGGCTTTTTTTCTCACTGTATTCAGTACTTTTTGCTTTTATTTCAGCATCAAGTTTCTGAATTTCCAGCTTGCTGAAGTTTAATCTGTCTTCATATCCTAGTCTTTCACACTCTTGTATTTCTTTGAGGTTTTTCACTTCAGCACTAAGTTCATGTATGTGCTTCTCAAGATCCCCAATGATGCCAGCGTTCTCTGCTAGTGCTTTCTCTGCTTTTACCAGATTCCCCTCCACGACAGATAATCTCTCTCCTAAGGCTGCTTTTTCCTTCAGTAACAGTGCTAGATTTTCTTCTTTATTATTGATTTCAGCTTTGAGCAACTCCTGTTCTTTTAGCAATGTCTCTTCAGATACAGTTTTCTGACCAAGCAGCTCTGCTATTGTCTGGTTTTTATCCCTCTGAGCATCAAGCTGGCTTTGCATTTGATCCCTCTGACTTTGCAAAGCAGCCAACTGACGGCCAAAGAGGGACTGTACTTCACTTGTCACGGAATCAGAAGCTGTTTTCTGCTCTTGAACCTCTTTCACTAATTGCTCCTGAGTTCGCAGCCGCACCATCAACATTTCTTTTTCATCCTGGAGGTCCTTCACCATTTCTTGCCAAGTAGAGGATTTTGACACTTGAGTTAAAGGCTCTACAGCACCATAAGGCTGGCCTCTATCCCCACCCTGCTGCTTCACTAGAAACAATATTTTGTTTTCAAGTTTTTTCTCCTTCTCTGTTTTTTGAAGAAGTTCTTTTTCACAATGGATCCGTGCCTTGCGCTCCTCATCCAGTTCTACATGCAGAGAAGACAGCTCAGCCATTACTTTTTCCCATTTTCCAACAGCTTCTTGGGTCTGGTGATAAGATTTCTTCAAGGCTGATTCCTTCTCATGGAGCTGCTCAGTTAGCTGCACACATCTCTCTAATAAACAAGCTGTCTCATCATCCTTTATGTCACTGTGATCACTTATTTTGTTTTGCTGCAGGGAGGTATCTGACAAAAATGAAACAAAGGCCTCTGCTCCCACCTCAGTCTCTTCAAAAGCCTCTTGAGCCAAACTGCTAGGACACATTTCCTCATCAAGGCCAAAGTTTAATGGAGGAGGTATAAAATCTCTGTTAGGTTCTTGAAGCAAACTACTGTCTAACCCATACCTACTGCATCTACCTTCTTCAATAGTATCACCTTCAGAAGTGCTGGACACACATGACTCTTCTGGTCCCTCCGTGGAGATGAGATACTTAGCCAATAAGCCTTCAGCACCACTGAGCCGCTCTAGTTCTGACAAGTGCTCGTCAGACAGGTTCTCTCCTTCACTACCCTCATTATTCTCTGCCATCTTTGAATTTCTAATTTCTTCTAATGGATCCCTGGAGAAGTCTGCTCCCAGGTCATGCTGGAACTCTAGTTCTTCATGAACCAGCTCAACTTCACCTTTCAATTGCTGCTCTTTATTCCACTTGATCTCAAGCTCTGTGCTCTGCAACTGCGACACTGCTGGTAAAATCTGGTTTTCTTTTAATTTCATTAGCTTTTTATTGGAGGCAATCTTCTCATCATGCTTTTGCCTTGCATCTATACTCTTTTCAGCCTCGTAAAATCGTTTCTCTTTTAATTTCTGAATGAAAGAGTTCAGTTTCTGAATCTCCTCCTTCAAGGACCGTTTTTCTTGTTTATATCGCTGGGCTTCCTTGACTTGCTCTTTTGCATCAGAGAGTTGAGACTTGAGACCATCAATTAAATCCCCATATTTAGTCTCAATTTCAGATTTTGCTCTCTGGAAGTCTTCCTGCTGGTTTTCAAGTTTCCTTCTTAAATTTTCTTTATCGATTTCAGATTGACTAAGACTATTATTTAAATCAATTATTATGCCATTCAACTTCTGAATGTGCTCTTCAGAATTCAGAGCACTGAGCTCTTTTTTTAACTGTTCAAGTCCATTCTTATATTTTAAAATAATTTCTTCTTCATATGCCTGCCTGGCTTCTGCAACCTCTCTTCTGTGGCACTTCTCCAGCTCAGCCCTCAGGTTCTCCAACCGTCTGCAAGTATCCTTTTCATGACTGGTTTTCAGTTCTTCAATATGTTGCTGTTCTTTCATTTTGGATCCAGCTATTTCATTCTTCAATTCAGTGATTTCTGAGTCCCGGAGAGAAAGGGTGTCTTGTAGGACAGACAAGCTTAATCTTTCCGATGTCAGTAGATCCTGAAGACTTTTAATATGTTGTTCTTTTTCTCCCATGCTTTTGCACAGCTGTTGCATTGTATCTTTCATATCCTCTTCCATTTGCAAAAGAAGATTTTCTTTATCTTTGGCATTCTTAAAAATAAAATATTATCATATGAAATATGCCACTGAAATATGATGTGTTTTAATCTCCTTAAGCCTCATATTTTTCATGTATCTTCTCAAATAATATTTACTGTTCAGTGCTGGGTGTATCATTGGGCTAGGCAACAGGATTTTTAAGCACATATTTGAGAGTGGAAAGTACTACTGAAACACTCTTCAAGCGTGGCAACAATTAGGAACTGTTCAAGCAATAACAAATGTCACTGACTCCAAAGAGAAAGAAAATAGCAGACATATCAAATTTTGGGTATTTTAAACAAACATAAAAATCACAGGAATCACAGCTACACACACCTCTCCATCTCACACCCAGTTGCACAGAGAAAACACTTCCCACAAGCAGGACTTGGGCAACAGAACAACCAAGTCAAACTTCAACTCATCTGACTCACTTAAAAGTTGAAGGCTTCTACCTTTGGCATTGCTGGTTATATGCTTCAAAGAAATCAGCCCTTTTAAGCTATTCCTTTACTAGATGTTAGTAATAAAAATCCCTATAAATTTGTTTCTAAAGGAAAAGACTTTTTTCATTATGACCCCTTGACAGCAGGGAGAGTTATCATCAAATCTGAAATACGTATTATATAAAATAAGTATCTGCTATGTGCTTCTGAGTTTCTTCATTCATAATGCTTGTTTCTGAAATGATGACATCAAAATATTCCCACCCAAGCTTTTAACTTTGTTTTATATTTGAAACTAACATGTTTAGATACAGTTCACTTTGACTATCACCTAGGAATCTAAATCGACAGTTGTTCATAAACAACTGTATTGTTACATGACCACACAGCATAGCAAGCAACCTTCACCCCACTGCAAGGCTCTGTCAGTTATGTTTCCACTTGTCTCAGTTCAACAAACACCAGAGGGACTTGCATCTGCTGGAAACTTATTAATGTTTTACAAGAGTAGAGTGACAGAGTCTTTAGCAGAACTTTCATCTGCAGCAGAAACGGATGGAATAATTACAATAAATAAGCAAATTTCAAAGAGCCAGAATCATGGAATGGTTTGGATTGGAAGGGACCTTCAGGACCATCAAGTTCCGACCCCCTCACCATGGGCAGGGACACCTCCCACCAGCCCAGGTTGCTCCAAGCCCCATCCTACCTGCCCTTCAACACTGCCAGGGATGGGGCAGCCACAGCTTCTCTGGGCAACCTGGGCCTGTGTCTCACCACCCTCTCAAGAAAAAATTTCCTCCTAGTGTCTAACCTAAATCTCCCCTCTTTCAACTTGAAATCATTCCCCTTCATCTTGTCCTTCCCTGCCCTTGTCCAAAGTCCCATCCATCTTTCCTTGAACCCTTTCAGGCACTGGAAGGTGCTCTAAGGTCTCCCTGGAACCTTCTCTTCTCCAGGCTGAACACCCCAACTCTCCTAGCCTGTCTCCAGAGCAGAGCTGCTCCAGCCCCCTGATCATCTCCATGGCCTCCTCTGGACTTGTTGCAACAGAACTGAATCCTTATTTCATACTAAAAAATCTTAAACTGAGCAGCTGTTGTGCCTAAACTGAATGTCACCACCTTTCAGAATAATAGATTTTTAGTTCCATACTGAAGTGTGGTTTTATTCCTGAAGCATCAATGTTACCTCATGCACAAATTAAATGTTTATTGCAGGCTCTTCCTCCAAGCCTTCCTTGGCTTACAGAACCACAAAAAAACCCTAAAAGCTTAGAACTTTTATAATTATAAGGGCACCTTAAACAGGTTTTACCTTTTGAGAAGTCTCAAGCTGCAGTTCCAGGTCATGAGCTTTCTGACGCAGCATCTCCAAATGTGTATTTTGCTCTTCCAGACGGTTTTGAAACAAGGACATCTGCTGCTGAGCTTCTAATACTTCATTTTTCTCAGAGTTTTTATTCCTCAGCATCTCATTAACCTGAACAAACAAGGGTATTTAGTCAGAAGAAAGCTTGTATCAGAGTAACTCAGACATAAGAGTCACTCTGCATAAAATATAATGTATTCTTTTACTGTATATTTACCCTCAGTCTTTCATTCTCAATGAATAACAATCTCCCTAAAAAGTCAGGCAACATTGGTCATGTTTTAGATACTATTACTCACTGTAAAGATTAAACGTTAGATAATTCAACTCTATGAAGCCCCTACAACAAAGCAGGACTTCCAATGGAATGGACATACTGGTGGTAGTCTTAGCAGTGCTGGGTTAATGGTTGGACTTGATCTTAAACGACTTTTCCAACCAAAAAGATTCTATGATCCTATGATTCTGCTAAGAGGATAATGAACAAAACCAGTCTTTGAAAACGATTTACAGCTCAATACCACTACAGTATTTTTCTCTCCATCTCCCTCCAAATGAAAACATTTCCCCCTATGGGGGTAAAATAAAACATGGTTTATTCATTTTTAAAACCTTTTCCTAAAGACTTTGCTAAAACTAAGAAGATAACATTTAAGAAAGGATTAGTAATTTATTATCTACATTGCCATGCTTCCACAAAGAATTTACATCATATTCCTAGTCTTGTTTAGAACTTGCCCAAAGTGCTATTTAGAGGCTTTATTGTTTCTTACAATGCCTTTTGGAACAAATCCCAAGAATCATCCCTCAAGTAATTGTCACCGTTACCCCATATTTTGTCAACACTAGTCAGAATTGTACACAGAAAAGAGTATTTTTTCTTCTTTTCCCAATTTAGAATTTCATTTAGCACAGGATTCATTTTCCAGGGAATGAGCGACTCCTTCAAGATAACCCCCAGACTTCAGTGAGCCTCAGGTGTTTGGGTTTTTTAATTTTTTCAATTCCTATCCAGACATTCAAGACATTTATTCCCTCCCAGCCCAATGCCAACCTTGCAAACCTGCAATGGTAAATAAACAAATATTACAGTTTGGTACATGCTACAAGGCTCCCAAGACAACGAATATACAGGTGTTCAGAAAGAACACCCAATAGAACACTGAGCATGACCATAAAATAATAAGGTATTAAAAAAAATATCAAGTAAAGGAATGGCCACAGTATGTTTTACTGTCCAGGAATTGGATGCGTGATCAACTCGTTGCTCTGAAGCAGGCTCCTGTGTGTCACAGGGGCTGCTTCAACCACTTTCAGATTATTTTAAACCTCCTTCTTCCAGCCAAGTCACATTCTCTCAGTGTAGCATGTTTCTGTGTAACAGCTGAGCTGTTGGAGTTGCCCATGCACACATTCTGAGCTTTCCTTGGCAAAGGCAAGGAGAGCTGATCACATGTGAGCCCCTATCATTACAGTGATTGGTGTGTACAGATGCCAAACCACTAACCAGATTGGGTAAAATTCCCTAAAAAGGGCTAAATTAACAGACAAAAAAGTGGAATTACCTCCAAAGGTTACAAAAGCAAGTGCAAAATATAAGGATGTCTCCAGGATTTCTCCCTACCAACCAGAGAAAACTCAGCCTCTCCCTGAAATAATTTTGCCTGTGCATTGCAACCAGAACTACGAAGATCTATATGATAAGCTCAAGACATTTTTACATTCATATTCCAAACCTGTTCCTATTCCCTTTGTAAGGAAGCAAAAATGGGAGGAGATGCACACCTGATGTAACTGAAGCTGTAAATCCTGGATCTGACCAGCTGCACACACAGCCTCCTCCTGGAGGTCATCCCAATCCTTCTTCGCCTCTTGAAGGCAGCTTGTTAGTTTCCTGATGACTTCATTCTGCTCTTGAACAGTAGCTTCCTATGTGAATCACAAGAAGGGCAAAATATTCTTCACACATTAGGAAGTTTCCTCAAAGGAAAGCTGTTAGAGTCTTTAAAAGAACAAACTTGCACCAAAGGACCAGAAATGTTTGTGTCTGAACATGATGGCAGGCATGATGAAAGAGGAGTCTTACACTGACTGCAGAAAGTGGCTTTTTAAACCAACAATAGGATACCAGGAGTTAAATCAATACTCCAACATGTTGTAACTCTTGTAAAAATAATCAAGTTTTCTATAGGATATAATGAATATTTAGTACTCACTAAATTTGTTCCTGTCAGCTCTGCTTTCCAGCTATCTGAGAGAAAGCTCATAAGATACAATTATATTTCTGTTAACCACATTAACTTTTACAACTTATTTCTCACTGACAGGAAAGGTCTTTTTTTCCCCAGTCCAAGAAGGAGAAAAACAGCATGGAAAGAGAGAAGTAACTATTCTTCAGAAGGACCTGATAATTTTCCTTTACAGAGAAATGCTAGAGCAAGGGAACTCAAAATAGCACAAGTCCCATGTTTTTACATTGAGCCCCTAACTCAATGTATGATTAACTTGCCTTGGTGGTTCTTGCAGGTTCTCTAAAGGCCTATTCCTCAATATAATAAGAAAAATTATCAATAAAAACTAGTATATATCCAACTATTTCTCAACAGAATAACTGAACTATGCATTTCATAAAAACTCTATAAATAGAAACACTTCAAGTTTAATTTTACTCTCACTTGATTCCAGCAATATGAAGTCCTAGACACTAGTAAATGGAAAACCTCAGAACTGCTTTTCATAGCACATATTAGCAAGGTAAAGTACTTTTCAATAAAAACCAACACTTGAGTTTTACCTCCTAAATATTTTTAGGATTAAAGTAGTATTGTCCCCATTAGCCAACTCTGCAGAACACACCTTAAGTTTCATAGAGTCACTGTGCTGTGTAAGTTGCTGCTGTAGCTGCTCCATCTGTGCAGTGAGTCTTCTGAGTGCTTCCTCTTTCTCCAGAAGTCTGTTCTCTAACTCAGCTACCCTTGCCTGACACATCTTGGCATCAAGCTCACTGCATTCTGCAGCAGAATGTATTCTAACTTTCTTCAGAAAAGAAACAAAAATATATTTATTCAACAAAATAATGTATCATTCCTACTTTGTGATTATTCTGAATATGAATTCAAGCTACAAATCCAGGCAAATTCTACTTTAAAAGTAACTCAACACTAGGAATTTGCATTTAATAGAAGCATAATATATTAAGTCCTTAATTCTCAAAAGTTTCAGATAAAAATTTTCCCTAGGTAACAATTTTCATATAATACTTTAAGGCACTATGGTAAGTTAGGGAGAAGAACCTTGTGATTCTATAGCACCCAACTGTGGCAAAGTGCCAGTCTGACACGTGTTGGAATTTAAAACACGTTCCAGCTTACAAGTGGGCAGGGGTGGCATACTACCAAAATTAAACAAAGATTTTTCCATACATCTGTGGTGACTGGAGAACAGTCCATCCACAGGAAAAAGAACACTGTAACATTCTTGATTTAACATTAAACTCAAGTGCAAACAGCTATTGCAAATAAGTATTCAACACACTCTGAGTTTCTATGTCCATTAGCAGCAAAACACAAATACAAGTACAAAGGGAGAACCTGCTCCAATGAACCCTGTGGTTTCCACTATCATGTATTTTATTTTAAATACTTTCTGGTTTTAGTGTATGAAACAATTAAAGAACTAACCTACTTTTCAATTAAAAACATCATTCAAATTTCACTGGGCAAGGTTCATGATTTCACTGAAAGTACTTCTCTAAGCAACCAATTTCACAAGTACACACAGATAAATATCTGTTTTGGACTGTAAAACAGTGAGATGACACCACTTTTATCACATTTTTTAACAAATCTCAAGAACTACTCATTTTAGTAACTAATTATACCCTTCTTGCACATATAGCCCATCATCTTCACTAATGATATATTCCATTTCACTTACTTCAGCCAGAGGCTCATTCTGTACATCCCAGCTGGACAAGGCAGCACTCTCCTGGTAAGTAACCAAATAAAACAAACACTACATTGTGGCTATTTCAAAGGTATGTAAGGAAAAGCTGAATTATTTTGTAAGCACCTTAAGCACATGAGCCAGGAATGCTCATGTTGTGCAACTGAGATTGACTTGATGCTAAACTCAGCTAAGCTTGACCATCCATGGCCAAATGAATGAAATAAATGCAATAAATAAAACCATTCAGACAATTACAAATTTTCTCACCTCATGCAGTTTAATATCTTGACAGATATTGGCCTCTCACTAAATTCACAAGACAAAGATGACTGCAGCACTACCTACAAAAGGCAGCCTATAAATCTCCCCATATATTGAAGCTGCATAAAGTGGTTTCTAGTGGCTACTGGTGCCCTCTCCATGTAACCTAGAAAGCAATTCCATTTGCTTCACAAACCAACGATTTTCACAGAAGCTGCTTCGGAGTACCAAGTGATTTTTGTTTGTTAACTGAAATTTACGTGTATACAATAAGGATCCTGCTGATGATGGTATGGCTAAGTGACAAAACACTGCATGTTTTTTTTCTTAGTGCAGACAGCACGAAGACACAGACTCATAAAAGCCTTTGCAATGCTAACATCACCTTCAGGATATCCTGAATACACCAGGGATACCCTCACAACAGAAAAGAGGATAATATACGCAGATTATATCCACCGTTCTTTCAGGCTGGCAAAGACACTGGCTTGATGCTATTCTTCAGTGTTGTGAAAACACATCAACAGCTGGAGAGATGCTTTTTATGCAGGCACCAACTCTCCAAAACTCACGAATCTCTGCATAAACAACACACCAAAATGCACTGGGAAACTGCTTCCTAAACACAACTCCCAGACTAAGACAGATATATTTTGTCACAGCCACAGAGTTGCCTTGTAGCTTCTGAGGCTTGTGAAAGCATTAGCCAACCAATTCTGAAGCAAATTGGATTCCTATTAAAAAAAACCAACCCTGTTCAAAACTACCTTTTGCTTATTTTTAATATGAGAAAAAAGAGAGAGAAAGAAAGCATGACTGCTTAATCCACAGCTGATATAAAAGTCTTGCTCATGTGCTGAAGCAAGAAAGCAACTGCTTAATTCAGGCAGAGCAGTACATCTATTAGCAGATGTCTGTTAACTTGAAGCTGTATCAGAAGCTATGTTTCTCTGTGTACTGACATGACTAGAGGGCTATCTCTAGGTCATCAGTACAAACATGCTGACAGAGATCAGGCACAAGCTGAGTCACATTTTAAACAAATTTGTCAGAGAATGTAGTATCTCTGCTGGCTTTACAATGGCTACCAAGAGCATGCTGGAACAAAGCACAGGTTTTCAGAAAACATTAAACATATTTGAGCCAGCAAAGTGATATAAAACCAAATTAATAGTGTGCATTATAAAGTCCTGTCAGTTTTGTTCATGCCTCTCAGTCTGGATTTGCCATTTGATGGAGTCACAGCCAGACAACCAGAAGCCTGCCCAAAGAGAAGTCCATGGCAGTGACAGACCTCAACTAGCAGACTAACTGCAGACACCTCCTTGACCACACCAGCTGCCCACTTCACTCCATATAATGGAGATGTTTGGTTGAGGTTTGATTAGGAAAAACCCTCCAGTTTTGTTCAGTTATTTACACACCTTTGCAAAAGAATTACAAGTGACACTACTTCAGTACACTTCTCATTGGCAGCTTGTTGACAGTGCCAGAACCGATACCCAATGAATCACCTGGAATACTCGTTATCTGCAGACAGAGTGAGAAACACTCCGGAAATACTAAGATTTACCTCCATCTCCGTTGCTGTCTCCAGTAGGGTGGCATCTTCAGCCTTACTCTCTACACCTTGACCAACATCTTGGGCCGCTGGTGCGTGCTCTTCCTGCGGAAGGTCATGCGTGTGGACAGACGAGCCCTTCCTCTTCGCCGTCTTTTTCTGCGACTGCGAGAGGTCACTTTTGGCTTTTCGTTGTCTGAAGTGAGCAAACTGTGCAGGAAAGATTGGAAGAGGCAGAGGGAGAGGTAAGTGAGAAAAAGGTAGCACAGTATTAACACGGTCATGGGTGACGAAGGTCCTGTCTTGATAAAATATGTACATCTGCAGAAAAACTGCTTGATCCTCCTACTTCCTGCACATTCAGAACATGCTGGATAACTGTGCCACTCAGCAAGAAACCTCACCCCAGTACTAAAGTCTCATTTCAAGGCAAGAATCAGATTTTACTCAGTGAAACTTTGTGTGTCAATGACAATCCAGAATTACAGCAAGACAGATTAGTTAAGGAATGGGTTATTAATATGCTAAAATAATTAGTGAAAAATAATAATTGAACAATTTTCCTGCAAGAACAGAAAAAAACCCAAACAAAACTATCACTCCCTAGAAATGTATCTAAACAGATCTTGGCCAGCATAAGCTTTTAAGATTAAAATTAACGGAAGTGAATCCTCATGCTCCCTCCCTGCCACCCCCTTTAGAAAATATAGCAAAACTTCCTAGCCAGAAAGCAGCCTACAGGACATAAATAGAAAATCAATTAAGCCAGGTCATTTTAATTTCTTTTGTTGGAGAATCAGATGCTCTACTTTATCAGAGCATCACAGCTCTATGAAGCACCAGGGACTTGCAAAGAATGTCACTGACAGAATGTATTACCCAAGTTTCCTTAGCACCTTAAACAGCTTACAAAGGATTATTGTATTTTCAACTCTAGTATTGCATTTAGGCAGCATTTCCAAGTAACATCACCCTCACAGCATAAATGCAGGCATCCTCTCATAAGGAAAAAGCCTTCTCCACAGTTACAACCACAGGTTATCAAGTGCACTGTTAACATACCCTTGAGATGAGATAAAACAGTCAAACGATGACAGGATGTAAACATAATTGTCAAGTTCTACCTGCAAT
The DNA here is from genome assembly GCF_000747805.2 of Chaetura pelagica. Lineage (NCBI taxonomy): Eukaryota > Metazoa > Chordata > Aves > Apodiformes > Apodidae > Chaetura > Chaetura pelagica. The sequence goes on along the minus strand of NW_009951968.1, from coordinate 182,803 downwards.
ATTTATGAGAATCCACTGCTTGTCAGCTTGTTTTTCCTGTAAAACAGTCACCTTAGAGAAAAATCTTGTTTCTTTCTCTTCATTCAACTTGTGAAATGGATGTAGTTCATTCTTTTCTCCATTACACTGGTACCACTATAGTAATTTCTACCTAGCAGCTTAGCTACTGAACAGATCCACAGTGACATCTGCTACCCTGAGCAGCTGGTTTAAAAGGTATGTTTCCAGAAAGACACCAGTTTCTTATCAGCAGGTAATATGTTTTTATACAAATAGCTTATATTTAAGATTATGTTCTCTAGCTATTAATACCAAATGCAGATCAAGCCAAGATTGCCAATTGCTGTGTTGTCTTTGATAACTAAAATAAAGAGACCAGTAAATAAAGCTGCAGTGAGAGACAAATGCTATTATCTGAGATCAGGTTTTAAAAGCAGCACTTACTGATAGTAATATATGTAAAAAAAAATAAAATAAAAGCTACTGCACTAATTAACCTGATAACATGGGGAAAAGGAACAGCAGGAAGCCTACAGAAAAAAATTGAGAGTACACGAAGCTGCTGAAGCAGGAAAAAAGTAAAACAGGAGTAAAACAATCAGCAAAGATGTGAAATGAAAAAGCGAAGAGAGTGGGCATCATAGAGAGCAGTTAATGAGTTCATTAAGGGAGACCAAGTATTTGACAAGAAAACATCAAAAGTTGGCCTGACTGAACATCGAAACGAGTGTGAATTTTTAAATGCAAAGCTCAGAAAAACAAAACTTATTTTTGCCCCATTAATATTCATTAAACATAGGAAATTACAATACATATCAGGCAAAAATATGTATCATCCAACTCCTCCAAAATTTTACAGAACTACTGGACTTATGATCTGTCAAAGTGTCCAGGATTAAACACTCTACAGATTTATGGAATCACTGGATGGGGAAAAGTGCTAGCTGGGGTAGTATCAGGTTTCAAAAGCCTCTAATTAGCTACAAGAATGTAAGTGTCCTTTTAAGAGTATCATAAGATACATAGACAGACATGTAACATGAAGCAGTGTGAGTGCATATGAAGAAGGCACAAAACTCTGATTCTCCCCCAAGCCAGTGATGTCCCATTGAGGGCCCAATTCTCAGTTTGCATTCTAGCAGCACGTGCAAAGGCAAAAGCTCCACTTTTAGCTGAGACATGGAATGCCACAGGAACACCAACAGGACTATCCAGCTCAGCATACAAAGCAGCTATCCACACAGAAGAACACATGGGCTTTCTGCAGGCACCAATATACTGCAACTTCATTTCACCAGGTGCAGCCAGTTACAAGTGACATCCCCAAGGCACCTCCAGATCAGCAGGGCCAGCACCACGTGAGCACTGCAGAACAACAAGCCTGCCACATGTTGGTTGTGTGGTCCCCATATCACCTCATCCTCAATTAACTGCTGTGCTGACACCTTTGCACTACATCACTGCAACCCAACTGGCACCAGTAGCATGAGCCAGCAGACAGGACACACAGGACAGCACACACAGCACTGTTCAGCCCTGCCCAGCCTTCCTCTCAAGTCATTTGCTCCTTGACTTACTACTTTACGTGCTGCAGAAAATAGGACCAATCACAGAATCATTAAGATTGGAAAAGACCTCTAAGGTCATCAAATCCAGCTGTCAACCTAACACCACCATGCCAACTAAACCATATCCCAAAAGTGCCACATCCACATCTGTTTTCAGCACCTCCAGGGCTGGTGACTCCACCACTTCCCAGGGCAGCCTGTTCCAGTGCTTGAACACT
>NW_009951968.1:177388-180593 GCF_000747805.2 Chaetura pelagica | reverse complement strand
ATCTCTGGGGATGGTGACTTCCCCACTTCCCTGGGCAGCCTGTTTCAGTGCCTGACAACCCTTTCAGTGAAGAAATTTCTCCTAATAGCCAATCTAAACCTCCCCTGGTGCAACATTTCCTCTCATCCTACTGCTTATTCCTTGAGAAAATAGACTGATGCCCCCCCTCATTCCAACCTCTTCTCGGGCAGAGAGCCAGAAGGTCTCCCCTCAGCCTCCCTTTCTCCAGGCTGAACACTCCCAGTTCCCTCAGCTGCTTCTCAAGAACACAACACCCATAGAAAATGGATCAGAGCAGAAAACTACATCAGCACCAAACAGAAACAGCTTGTTCAAATAAACCTTAGTCCACCTCTTGGATACGGTAAACACAAGTGCTCTTAGACAAAACCCAGAAACGTTTTCTAGAGTTTCCTCCATCTTTCATCAAAGAAATTTCTCCTAATAGCCAATCTAAACCTCCCCTGGTGCAACATTTCCTCTCATCCTACTGCTTATTCCTTGAGAAAATAGACTGATGCCCCCCCTCATTCCAACCTCTTCTCGGGCAGAGAGCCAGAAGGTCTCCCCTCAGCCTCCCTTTCTCCAGGCTGAACACTCCCAGTTCCCTCAGCTGCTTCTCAAGAACACAACACCCATAGAAAATGGATCAGAGCAGAAAACTACATCAGCACCAAACAGAAACAGCTTGTTCAAATAAACCTTAGTCCACCTCTTGGATACGGTAAACACAAGTGCTCTTAGACAAAACCCAGAAACGTTTTCTAGAGTTTCCTCCAACTGACGAAGTGGGGAAAACTTCCTGGAATAAAAGGCACCAGAGGCCTACGACACCCAGGCCTCAGTCTCCTGAGCCCTACCATTGTGAGTATCCTAGCAGGGAGGGGGTGAGATGGTTCAGGAAGCAGATCTGGATCAACACTGAACACTTCCCTGTCCATCTGGAGATGGGGTCACCTTAAGCTGCCATAGGCCCACATCCCAGGAAGGAAATACTGCACCTGCTCACAGTCACTTCTCCCTTTCAAAATTGCTTTTGCATTCATGAGGAGAGCAGCACAAAGAAAACAAGAAAAAAGAAAAGGAGAAGAACAAAAAGGAGGGGCATTTCCCTACCAGTCTAATACAAAAGAGCCTCCAAAACCATGAGTTATGGAGAGGAAGTCACAGTTTGCAGCCCACCTACTTGGAAGCATGACCATATCCTGCTAGGCCTAAGGACACACAAAGGTCTATGCTGAGTAAGATCAAGGGTGTATTTATTCCAGTAATCAGCCCAATATGCATCTATTCCATAACTTGGCTCTACAACAGCAGGTATATCAAGTAACAATACACAACCAGGACAAGCATACAGCCATGTATTCTAGCAATCTGGTGTCAGGACACTAGGGAATCTACAGCTCATGTTTTTGCCTTCCAGAGCCAAAAATACTATTATTTGTGTCTAATAAGCCCCAATGGATTTTACTGCCATTCATTTGTCCCGGTGTTTATTTTTTTAATTGCCCATGATCTGTTAGCTATGTCATGGATTTCTGTGGTATTTTAATAAGCAGAGGAAGCAGTACATCTACCTCTGCCTTCCTAAACCCTTTCCTCTCCTCACAGTACACCAGGTATATGACACCATGCAATAGCAACACTGATGGACTGCTAGTTGTGGGGGTTTTTTTAAAGGTAAATGAGATATATTTAACTCATAGTTTAAAAAAAAATAATAAATGCAACACAGGCTCTGCACACATAACTTGTAATATAATGCAAGTCCCTAGGTCTTTTTTTTTCCAAAGGCAAACAACAGCTGTACAACAGGTGGGAACTAATAACTTACTTAAGGCAAGTTCATCACATTTTTCTAACTATAAACAGACACTGCACTTAGAGGAGGGTTCAAAAGAAATGTTAACTTAAGTCTTGCTTCTGCTTATATAACTTTTCAACCTGAAGAACTCCTTAAGTTTCCTCTCCTGGTATTAACTTAACAACTGATCACACAAGTGCTCTCCAACAAAGGATTGTGTCCACACAGGACATATCAAGGCTGTGAGGGCAAGTGGATGAGGAGCTGCTGGACAGGAGCAGGGATTGTGGCAACCTTGACAGCATTTGGGTGGGACAGGCCAGGGACAGAGGAGCTGCACTGCCCACCACCAAGCTGCTCCAGTGCAGCTTCAGTCACCACCCCACTCCCCTCCAAGTAACACTCTCTTTAATTGTCCCTCCACAGCACCGAGAGGAGAAATGCTGAAAGAGAAACAGAGGGAACTGCTGAAAAGACCTGAGGAGGATGCCACAGCTCCAAGCCACCTCTCACTCCACCAACTGGATTTCCAGACAGGTCCCCTGCAGAAAGGGCCATGCCCCTACACCAGTGGGAGAGACACTAGGAGGAATATCAGGGGTGAAAAGCCTCAGCACATCATGGAAAGATCTGATCTATCCAAAAGCTCCAGCACCCTGTGCAGCCTCAGCCATACCCTTGTAGCTACAGCCCATTTCAGTCACACCAGGATGGTGAGAACAGGGAAAAGCTGTAGCTGCAGACCAGCAAGCCTAACTCAGCAACAGCTTCCCAAAAGAGAAACACGACAATAACAGCTAAAAAAACCCCAGCTGAATTAGAAGAAAACTAATCAGGCATTTGTAACTAGGTTCTTGAACACCATTTCCAAACCAAAGCCCAAACCACAAGGGTTAACAACATATCGAGTGCTCGCCACATAGTTGCAGACAATAATTACTAATTACTTTAATACACCGGTCGCGTTATACGGTCTCTCCACCAAACTACACCTGGTTGAAGGTGTAAAACGTCTCCACGCGTGTGAAGTGTTTGGTAACAGGGCTGGCGTCAAACCAACCCAGCTCAGTGCTCCAGGGACCAAGTCACCAGCAGACGCCAAGGGCAAGAGAACCAGTCACGCCAACACCCGTTCCTAGGGTTTTCTCACCTACAAACAGGGTATTTCCACGAACAACTGAGGGGAACCCGAGGTAAAAAGGGGAGAAGTAGAGGAAAAAAAATAAAATAAAAAAAAATAAAAAATTAAAAATAAACCCAAACCAACGAAACAAAACCACACCAACAGCCCCACAACGAGGGGACGACACACGGACTCACCCCCAGCTGCTCCTCTCTCACTGAACACAACAACATTCACCTCAGCGGTCACCCCGGAGCCCCCTCCCCCCGGTAAACCGG
>NW_009951968.1:152228-172322 GCF_000747805.2 Chaetura pelagica | reverse complement strand
GCTTCCCCCCTTGGTGTCCAATCCCCCCAGGAGCTTCCCTCCCCCCCAGCAGCTTCCCCCCGGTGTGTCCCCCTCAGCAGCTCCCCCGGAGCGGGCCAGCCCTTCCTCAGAAAGGACCTGCTGTGGCAGCCCTGCCCTTCCACCTGCGGGTCCTGCCCCTCCGTAGTTTGGAGGCGGAGGGAGGTGCTGGAGGAAGAAAGCTGGACTGCTCAGCTTCGTGATCATGTTCTGGTTGAAAATGTGAATTACCCGTTACTGCCCGGCTCGGCCGCCTGCTGCATGTAATTTGCCTCTCGGTTTTACAGCGTCTCCCTGCTTGTGTCCGTTGTGGAAAGTTGTTGACTTGCAGAATCCCTGCATCCAGCAAGTATAGGGACTGTGAGAGCTTGCATCTGGAAACAATTGCCAGATAGCAAGGGAGAAATAAGGTACTGTCCTCTTAATATGAACAATAATTAACCTTACGGTCACCTACAAAGTTGGCAGCTTCATTTTTCTTCTAAAGGCATTGAATCATAGTGGGAAACACATGCTTGGATCAGTTTTGTTACTCAGCTCAGAGGTAGCCTCTTGCAATGCACTGTTTTTTTCTTTCGAAGAAACACAGAAATGCAAGTGTTTTTATGATCTAAGAGTTCCTTTTCTACCCCTGGAACTTTCTATGCACATGGCCCTTCAGCTATGTGGGCTTTTGCCCCAAATTCAGACACTGCATCCCCCAGGTTGTGAGCTGGCCCGAGCTGCTCCTGTGGACTCTTGTCTGTGCTGCCTGGGTTTCCCATGCCTGCTTGAACCACCACCCAAAAATACTTGGGAAGAAACACGGGTTCTCATAATAGACCATTTTGTAGCAATATCATGGTCTTCCACGTTATCTCAATATAAGTATTTCAGCAGAGACAACAGGAAGCCTGGAGCAGTGTGAGCCCAGTGCCCCAAAGAGGAATCTGAGGAGCAAGGCAGGGTTAGCAAGGCTTTCTCTGTGTGTTAGAAAGCCCATCTATGCTTAGAGCCAAGGTAGAGATTGAGTTATAAAGTACTGGAGAGGTTGCTGGGGGACAGTACATATTGGCTTCACAGCCAGTCTGGAAGGAAGAGTGGAAGTTTCAGTGAGCAAACCATGCAGGGACTTTAGATCTGACAGCGAGGACAGGCTTCTGATGCTAATAATAGTAACCTCCCCCTTTGTCAGCCCTTGACTGTTCTGAGGGTTTTTTGGCTTATTTGGTTTTCCTGGTGGTGCTGCCATGTCCTCTGACCCAATAGGCAGGATTCTGAGTTTGTCCTCAGTCAGTGCTAAGAGAGGAAGTCTGGATTATGAAAGTTTTTGGTGCAAAAGCTTGTGTAATTTGAGAGGCAATAGAAAACTGATTTTTTAAAAGAAAAAATACAATGTATCATTACATTTATAATGTCAATTTTATTAAAATCATATATGTCACTTTAAAAACAACTGGTTTAAAATAAATTGATCAAATGCATTGATTGATTTCTAGCTCCACCTAAAAGTATAAAACAAACAAGTCATGTTTGTTAGGGTTTAATGGGTTTTGATTTATTGGTAATTCTTTTCCTTTGTTTTTAAGCCCACTTCATATGTCGTATTTTTTTATATATATCCACATCTGTTTGTTAAAATATCAGGACGTATAGTGTTAATCTAATTGAATTGGCTCAAGTGAAAGTATCTGAAAGGGATTTGTCTCTAGCAGTACATCAGTTAGTTGGAAATCAACCAGCACCACCTTTTGGATGCTACCCAAAATGGTCCTGCCAGGAGCTGGGCTGGGTTCTGCACAGCAGCCCTGCCGTGGGGAAGCTGCAGCCAGGGTGGCAGAACCACCACCCCTGTTTCTGTCACAGCCAATCCTGCCTGGCAATAAAGCAGCAGAGGTGGTTTATGCAGTGACTAAATCTGCAGCAGCACCAATAACGCTGCACTGAGATCAGGCTGGTGACAAAACCTTCCTGAGAACTCTGGCTCCTGCTGCAGAAGTATCTCCAAATAGATAAGCAGTGTTTGCAGGGACTCGTGGTTTGTCATGGTGGTATAAGAAGACAATAATCATAAGTACAGTGTGTGATTAGTATGGTGTAGTTAATCATAAGTAAGAAGACAATCATAAGGATAATTTGTTTCCCACTAGGAGGACTCTTTTCAGAAATAACAGTAAAAAACAACATTGCACCCTGTTCTATGGCAGTGGCATGAAATAACTGTAGAATAGGTTGTATTCATATGTTTAGTTTCAGTTGCAGGCAGGACATTTTTACAATACCTGTAACTACCAAGCAGCCTAACAAGAGCTCTAGACTCTTAATCTGCAACATTACCACTGGCAGAGGTAGACAGCTGATTGGAAATAAATTATATGTATTTCTCCACTGGTGACTTTTGTGTGTGTTTCTTTTTTTATTCTTTTAACAAATTCAAACACCCTCTTGAGATTGAAATGATGAAGACTCCTCCCTGTGGAACAAGAGCATGGAAGTTCATTATCTACAGATATTACTAGGTGCTTCAGTTTGGTTCTTCTTCTATGCTGTTTTAGAATCACAGTCATTAAAACTAAGGACATAAATAATGAAATAAAGGAAAAACACTATAGAAATGCAGTACTGTTGTGGGCATCACCTGGTTATCTAATCCTCCTGGTATCTGAGAAACAGTCTGTTAATCACTTTTTTTTTCTAGACATTTTTTCCTTAGACAGCTGCTCCATCATTTATCTTACTGTATAATTAAGACATTTTTATTGCTTTTTCTTCTCCCTCCCTAAGTCAAATGCTTCTTTCCCTGTCTTTTCAGACAGAAAAACCCCACTCTGTTCTTCATTGTTTCCTTTTCATTTCTTTGAGGATTGCCAGCCTGTCATCTCCTCACTATCTACTTACCAACTACAGAAAACCAGTTCTTCCAAGTATTCCTCAGAACTTGCATTTTGTAAATGCACCATTTTTATCATCTTCTTCCTGGGCTTTCTTTCCCTCTTAAACCACCATGTCTAAAATTAGGCACAGTGTGCAAACTCCAGCTGGAGTGCTGCTAAATAGAGCAGAATAATTATTTCCTGTGAGGTCCAAATAGCACTTCTATGAATCCCTGGCAGAATTAAATTTGTCTGGTTTTGCTCTTTTGCAGCACCATGTTCCTGGGCAATCCCTAGTTTGTGAGTCCATGTGACAACAGATCCCTTTCAGCAAGATCCTCTTGTGTCTGGCTGGCAGGTTTCTGGCAAGTCAGCAGGTTGTAAGATGTCCCTAGAGTAGGAATCCCAGTGTCATCAGGGTATCCATAAGTTTGGGAGAAAAAGGATCTCCGAGCAGATTGGCTGAAAAGCATTTTTTTTTTACCTACTGTTGGATTTTCTCTGGGATACTTGGCACATCAAGGAGAAGTTTCTCCTGTCTATAGTCAACTCAGCTGCTTATCACTGGCACTGTGTTTTTCATGGAATACTTGGTTATTTTGCCAGCCTTTCTTGTAGCCCTCTAGTAGTATGGCAATGAATTTTCCTTCTAGGGGGCTCTTCAGTGAAACATCAGGTTAATGGGTAAGGAAAACTTGCAGTTTGAGGGGGAAATCAATAACTTTTCTTGCTTAGAAAAGAGACACCTGAGTGGGAATATGATGCAGAAATATAAGGCACAGATGGCAGGGAAAAAGTACATGGAGAGCAGACATGTAAACTTTGCATAGGAAAGATTTTCTATCAACTTTTCACAAATCTAGTCTACATGTAATCCTTTCCCCACCTAACACTTAGATAAACTGTACTTACACAGCTTACTTGCATCACCAGGTTTATGCTTAAGTTTCAGACAACTGGGAAACTCCTTGCCCAAAGTTGCAGCTGACTGATGGATGGAGGTATCAAAGATGTTACAGATAACCAGAGAAAAGTCTGTTGGGACTTTAAAGCACAAAACTGTACACAGAGTTGTTTCTCAGGGGAGGGGGTTTTCTGTTTACTTGTGGCATTCACAGAGGAGCCCTGCCCAGGAAAGCTGAGTCCTAGCTATGACACAGTGCAGCTATTTTTGGGATCCCCATGTCTCATAACCTCTCCAGTGACTACCAGCCTGTGCATTTTTAAGGACAGATTGTGCACACATGCTGTGTGGGTCACAGCTGGATGAGGAGATCTGTGCAGCTCCCACACAGCTTCCTACAAGCATCTATCAGCTGCTCTAGCTGCCACCAGTGGCTCAGCTGTGGCTTTGCTATGGCCTTCAAGAACTAAACTTTGCTCTCTGAGGAGAGGAACTGGGCTCAAAATATGGTACTGAGAATGAGTCTCTATTACCTGGATTCTTCTCTTGCCTTGGTGTTGATTTTATGGATGTCACTGATAAACATTTGCCCTGTTTTTTATGCTGGTAGGGCATTGCTGGGAGGGGGAGACACCCTACAGGTTGCTTGGGAGATGGTAAACAAAAGGTTTTTTTGTCATCATCTCTTTACTTTTTGATGCATCTGGAGATGAGTTCTAGCCATGCTCCTTCATTTTTTGAGTTTTTAGGTACTATGAAGTGATAAAAACTCATATGCAGAAGGGCTGCATCAAAAGTGTAAGAGCCCCTTACAATGGGATAAATATTGCAATCAGCTAGATTATAATCTGACCCCCAGCACTGGGTCTGTGTTAAAGAATCACTGACTTACTTCTTTTGTTCTTGTCCACTGGGCATTTCTACACCTGGAGATCAAATTGTTTATGTTGTGGATTGACACTACAAACCTAGCAACTAGGTTACAGACACAGAACTCTGAGCTACTTAGAAGACAGCATCAACACAGAAGGCCAGGCTCAGTGCCACTGCCAGGGAGAGGCTAGCAACCATTAAGAACAGACAAATACTCACCCTGAGTTGCCCTGCTGTGACCATTGCAACCTGCAGCACACAAATGCCTTGAGAGAAATGGCAGGAAAAGTTTTGTTGGTGATGTTGTGGTGAACACTTTTACCTGGGAGTGAAACTGAAGCTTTTATCTTCCCCCCTGAATTGCTCATGATTTCCTATTTTATTTTTCTAATGGAATTATTCTTCTATGAAGATTGAAGAAGGGGAAAAATGACCACTGGAAACCCACCTGGCTTTCCTTAGTTTTTTAACTTGCTTTTGCCTGCCTACTTTTCCAGGAGGCTACCACTATGACAGATCCTTCAGTGGTGGATCACCTGACCCAACTGCAACTCAAACTCCTAGAAAAGGTAAGGGAATCACTCTGCAGTTGTCAGCTTTGCTCTTCTTGCTCTTGCATTTTTAAGCATTAACACTGTATTTAAATCTATTTCTACTGAGATACAGAGGATCTATAGCCAATTGAGTCATGCAGACAGAGGAAGACCAATGTGCAGTGATGCTGCAGTCACTCTTGTTTCTTAAATAACATTGTACAAGCTTACATGGACCTACAGTAAATTAAAAATAAAGTGACTTTGATCTTATAGGAGATGTCACCAGTTAGCTCAAAACAGTTTGAGTTGTGACAGGCAAAATTTAGGAGGAAATTTTGGGTAAGGAGGACCTTGGATTGCTTTAAGTCAGTTCCATGTCTTCCTTTTTTTTCCAGTTTTCACATTAGATATATTGCATGGTGAAACATGGGCAGACCCCTGGGAGAACATGAGGTGCTGCACAGACTCCCAGCAGCTCTTTCTCGTGGTTCTGCACCCAGGGTTCTCCACCCTCAGCACATCTGATGTCCTCTAATGTGGATCTTCTGCTTCAGTGACCTCCAGAAGCCTCTTAGAATTGTCTGGAAGGAAAAATAATTTGCCTGGAGACATGAAGGCTGGAAGTGACATTTAATCTATTTCCATGGTGGAGTCTTTTGCCTTAGATGCAACAGCTATTTGCGGGTCAGCTGCTCCCTAAAGTGCACGGAGTTGAACACAGTAAGACAGCCAGCAGAGCAGGGGCCTGGCTGACCACCCCCCATGCAAGACAAGCAAGATAGAGCCAGAGATGGTGGCCAGCTTTAACCAAAAAGTCCAGATCTATTAGGCAAGCTCAGGGTGATGAGGCTGGTCCCAAGTCAACCTAGGAAATGTCTGAATGCTGAGATCAGGGTTGATAGGATCCATAGGTAGCCACAGGCATGGCTGTGGTTGAACTGCAGCCCAATACACATATAGTGCAGCTCAGGTGGGAACTGAAGACCTAGAGCTGAGATTAAATGGGCTTCTGAGCATGTGATTAGCAGGTGTGGATAGAAGCCCCAGGTGAGGCCGGTCAGGGCCATTTAGACCTATTAATGTACCAAATACCCAAAGCTGTCTGACATCTTCATATGATCCAGCTTGCTGTCCTACAGAAGAAATGATCAGTAAATCTCCTGATTCACAATGCTATCAATTTCCAGGTCTGGGATAGCCTGGCCAGTGGGAAGTATAACTATTCTTTTCCCATAACCCCATCTGTAGTGAGACATTTCATAGTTCTGCAAATGCTTCCTGTAGCCCTCCCTAAGTCATTTAGCAGTTAAGAAGCACTGCTGGTCTCCAGTTGTGCTTTATTTCCTCCATCCCAAACCTATGCCTGTAAGGTAGGATTGGAAATTGTTGTGAGCTTTGCTGCCTGACTAATAACCAGTTCTTGTGCTTCTACCAACAGAGACTGGAAAACGAACAGGAGAACCTTGAGAAGATGGAGTCACCTCTCCCAGCTGCAAGTAAAAGAGAAGCATTTGTTGTAATTTTGGACACAATGCAGAAAGGGCTTAGTGAGAAGAGCTGGGAAACCATTTTGCCAGAAAACCATGCATGTTGCAACTGCATCCTGACTTTGGTTTGGGAAAAGAGGTCCAGAATCACAGCATCCAAAAGTTTAGACAATTCTCTATAAAAGCCAGCAAACCAGCTGAAAGTTGATAAATAAGGGAGTTTAAAATAACTTCTGTCTTTATCAAACCCTTTCAAGACTGCTGTGACAGCTCATGTACAAGCAGTGTGTTCCCTTGGATACTTCCATGGAAGCTGCTTCTGCTATGTGCAGTGCGTTAGTTTCTGTTCATAATTGTATTATCTGTGGATTAAAGGCTACCAGTAGAAGATCAGTAATATTTCTAGATTATACTCAGGGCTCATATTCATGGAGCTGATGCAGAAAATAGTTGAAAACTTTCAATGTTGTGGCCAAAACCTAAAAATTTCACAGTTTCTCAATATGAAGTGCTGCTTTTCAGAGCCGATGCCAGGAATGGCTCCAATGTATCTAAAAACTAACTTTCTTATTTTCATTTCAAGAGAGTTCAGAATCAGCTGTATGTGGGAAGGACTGAAAAAGGATTCAGAACAAAAAAGAAACAGAAATGTTAACATTCAAAACTTAGCTTGTTTTGCTATGTCAAAACACACTTTTTCACGTTTTGCACAATCATCCCCTGCATGTACAGAGTATTCCTAGGAAATTTCAGGCTGAAAGGAGTTACTAGGCTGAGAGGTTAAAAAGGAACTTTAAGGAGCAAAGTTGATTTTCAGAGAAGGTGCATTGCCTTTGTAGAGCTGCTGAGCAGCTGTGTCTGCGTGTGGCACAAAGTCATTATCCATTCGTTGATTTGAGAAGAAAAGTAGCCTAGAGCCTTTTGTGGAAGAAGTCAAACTATCTTACAACACGTTTTCCAAAATTAATCTCATAATGTAGGTGCAGTAATAGCTCTGTCTTTGTGACTGAGGAAATAATGGAGTTTTCCTCCTTCAGGGAGCAGACGTGAGGATGTGCTGCAAAGTGCCCTGAGGCGAAGGAGAGATCTTCTGCAGCAGCTTAGGGTAAGAGCCCTCCAGGTTGTGTCTGCAGACAGAAACAACAGAGAGGTTTTCTGCACATCCTCTTTATCTGCCGTTTAGTTCTTTGGCTGGGCAGTATTCAGAGCATAGATGCTGGGCCAGCTAGTGAGGGAGAGGGGCCCAGGAACAGTGTGTCTTCCCTCACTACAGCTAACAAAGTTTGCACCCACTTCACTTAGTAGGCAGGTTGGTTCTGTTTGTCTTGATCTGCTGTATCATAAGGTCTCTGGGATAGTGCCAGAATGCAAATAAGGGATTCTTAAATCCTGCCAAACCAGGGACAATAGTAACCATTACTTACTCCTAGTTCTTGGAGGGTCCCAACCATTAATGAAGCATTTTTTCAAACTTTTTGCAGTTTGCTCTTCACTTTCTTTCTTTTTTTCCACATTCCTTTTTGCTTGTGCTGAGAACTGTGTGGCTTGGAGATATGTGGGAAGTAAACCTTGCTTTATACTTGTGCAGGCCCTGGTTGAGTGCCTCCCTTCATGGGGCAGTCATTTGTGGGCTTCTTGTCTGAAGCAGCTGTGCTGGCCATGTCTGCAGTTTGGCTAATCCCATTTAGTTTGGCTAATCCCATTTAGTCCAGAGAACCTGTGACCAGGTTTTCATTAAGATGACTCTTGATTTTGCAGGAGCAGCACCTTCTGGAAGAGCTTTCACAGCCCCCTGCACCAGCTGGAGGACACTGTCATAGCCACAGAGCTGCCTCCCCACGTGTCTACCAGATTCCTTTTCCAGGTCCCCAAGCAGAACCCCCAAGGATCATCCAGCAGACAGTAAGAGACTTCCCTCTGCTGGTGCCCTGCGGGTCTGAGACAGTAACTGCAGGTGTGTAGGGGCTTGGGGGCTGCATGGAAAAGTTCATCCCACTGAAAGGGAAGATACAGCTCTTGCTGGTTGATGGGACCCTTACTGCCCTTGGCAAAATCTAAGGGAAATTGTCTTCCAAATAAGGCACAACGTGAACGGTGCAAAGGGTTTACCACAGGAGTGAGGTAGCAAGAGGAGTAGGAGGATTGCCCATGCTCTGGACCTGCCATTCAGCCAGTTTCCAAGGCACATCACTGCTTCTACAGCCCCTCAGCAGCTTCTCCACGAAGGTCTCATGGGGAACCATGTCCAAAGTCTTCCTGAACTCCAGGCAGACAATACCCGCTGCTCCCCCCTCCCAAAGATGAAGGTACTGGTCCATCCCAACCCTGACTTCTTCATTTACCTTTCTTTTCCAGATGCCACCTCAGCCTGCCACCATCATCCAGCAGCTACCTCAACCACCCCCCCTGATCACACAGATCCCCCCTGCCCAGCCTTTTGCAGCCTCCCGCTCTGGAAGCATTAAAGAAGGTGATGTACCTACCCCCTGTCTGCAGCCAGGGAGGGTGTCACAGTAAGTGGAGGGGCATGGGACAGCATCCAAGCCAGTCAGAGAAGTGCTATTTCATGACCAGACTGCTGCTGGAGCTGTGGAAATTGCACTCCACATATGGACTAGATACTATTTCTGAGAAGCTGTTAGACAAACTCCTGTTGTTGAAACTAAAGGAAAAGGGACTACAAACTCAGCAAAGCCAAGTTAAGCAGCCAGGGAAGCTTGGGAAAGGAAAACAGCTCAACACAAGGCAGGCACCAAGTAATATTAACAAGGTCAAACTCATGCACGTGGATGACGCCAAAACTAACAAACAAGCTTCAAAAATCTGTTGTTATCCTTTTGTTCTCTTAACCTGCAGTTCAATCTCCTCAGAACAACACAGGCTTTTATTATGCCCCGTGTTTGGAAACAAACAGAACAGCTCCAAGTGCTGTTAGCATAGCCAGAGGCAGGCTTGTAGGGTGAATAGCAGACAGGAGATGCTCAACAGCAGCTTTCCTGTAAAAGGGAGGAGAAACAGGAGAGCTGGTCTGAACAGTCTTACTCACAGATGCTAGTTTTTCACTGCCTGGCCAAATAATGCTAATATTCTTCACGTGTCCCTGTCAGCTGCTTGTCTTGGTTGCAGTGACTGGTCTGGATGCTGGAGAGCACTTCTTACTGAGATGCCTCTGCTTCTTGTCAGTTGATGATAAAACTCTTACTTACTCTCCTGTGGTGACCTCTTCCCAGACATGGTGGAGATGATGCTGATGCAGAACGCTCAGATGCACCAGATCATTATGCAGAACATGATGCTGAAGGCTCTGCCACCAATGGCCTTCACCCAGCCTGCTGGAGCCAGCTCTCCCTTGCTTCAGCGTGCCCAGCAGGTAACCACACCAGAGTCTGAAAGGTATCCTTGCTCACATGAGGCAATGGTTCACCTCCTGGGGAGAGTGCAGGGCCTGGACAAAATGTGCAGAAAGTCTGGGAGTTTTAACAGCTGTGTGCATCTTTAGGCTCACTGCACCAGCAGACTTATTGAGCAGAGAACAGCCTGCCCTTTTACCATGGTCAGCTTCAGGACAGGACCTGATGGAGGAATGTCTCCTCCAACTGGATTCAGTCCAACTCTGAAAATTATCTGGCCTATGCACTTGAAGCAGTAACAGAAACTATGTTAGGAAGTTGCCTACACAGGGCATCTGCTGCTGCAGGTCCACTTGCTGCAAACAGCAGTGCAGTATTTGTGCTACAAATTCTCCAAATTTGACCTGGCAGGTTCAAATGGGCTAGAGATGATCTCAGATTTTGTGACATACTTGGAGCCCCACTGCTCTAGTTTTTGCCTCACTGAAAATCAATGGCTGCTGAGCTCTGAAAGGACAGACCTTGAAGTTATTTTGGTGTGTAGGTCCCTATAGGGATTTTTTCCAAGACTTGCCTGGTGCCTGATCAGAGGTAGGTAGTTTTGAACATATCCTCAGATGCCCATTCCTAAGCTATTTTTAACAATGTGATATTGCTCCTTAGTGTTCATAAGTGCTTTGGTAAAATGTATTTCTACTGTCTATTCTGTA
Source organism: Chaetura pelagica (assembly GCF_000747805.2). Lineage (NCBI taxonomy): Eukaryota > Metazoa > Chordata > Aves > Apodiformes > Apodidae > Chaetura > Chaetura pelagica. The sequence goes on along the minus strand of NW_009951968.1, from coordinate 161,592 downwards.
GTATTTATTACCTAAGAAGCAAGGACAATTGATTTTGGGGAGGAGGAGATGTCCCAGTGTTGCAAAAACTTCCCTGTACCTACCCTTCTGTTTTCAGGCTATGTCTTTTCCCTAGGCTGTAAGACAGACTTGTTTTCTTTTTCTCAGATGTTGCCACCTTTCCTATCTGCTATTTGCAAAAGCAACAAAGGGCTTAAAAGCCCCCGAGCCCTGGATGTGATGGAGGGGTAGGAAATGCCTCCTCCATAGCCCATCCCCTGGCCTGCAGGGAGCTGATGGGTTTCTGCACCTGTTGGACCCAGTGTCTGCCCTGGACAGAAAGCCTTCCACAGCAGCTGCTCACTCTCATGTTTCATGGCACTGATGTCCCAGGAGGCCACCGGCAGCACAGGGTTTTGTCAGCCATGGTCCCCGAGTGGACTGGCTGTCCAGGCAGCTCTAGCTCTTCCTCACCTCAGAGCTGTGCAGAGCACTGCCTTGGACAGAAGTCCTTTCCTATTTCCCTTAAACTTTGCAGTTTCTGGTTTTTTCTTTGCCCCTTGCTGTGAGGGAGTTGTCTGGGGCAAACAGGGGTGCTGGGACAGCCAGCAGACTCCTCTACAGCTTTCTGTAGAGGACCCTGCATCTAAGGGAAGATGGCATAGGAAGAGTGTGCATCCCCCTCGTGCCCACCTTCCTCCCTAGGCCATCCTGCCACTGTGCATTTCCCTTAGAGAGGCTAGGGGGATAAATTGAGGGGAGTGGGGTCTGAGGGTTTCTGAATATCACGTGAAATCTGAAATCACTGAGTGTTTGCTGGATCTTCCCTGTTGCAACCTGCAGAACCCATCTTCAGACACATGCTGAAGGATTTCCTTTACCAGAGGGTAGCCAAGTGGGAACTCAGCCCCTCAGCCAGGGACCCTTCCTGTGGGGGCACAGATTTCACAGATTTCCCTTTGTCTCTCTCTATCAAGGACCTGCAGTTTGCTGCTCCCCTGGCTGTGAAAGCAGACAGGCCCAGGCCATCTGCAGTGCACCACCACCACCACTACCCTCCCACAGGAGTGCTCCCAGTGCCCCAGGGAGGCTTCCCAGCCACATCCAGGGTACATCACTGGAATGGCAGCACACTCCCTGCCCTGCCTACGTAAGTAAACAGGCAGCCACGACCTAAACCTGTAGCCCTTCTTTCCTGCACAGGTAGGGTAACAAGGTAGACCAGACAATCCCAAGCCTTCATGGTTCTTCACCAAGGCCAGCCCTGAATATTGTCTTTAGCACAACAGTGGGATTGAGGCAGGTTAAATGATGGTTTAATAAACTCAATCTTGCAACTTCAGTAATTAACCCTTTCTTACTGCGGAATAAACATTAGGATCAGACAAGGTCCACAGATGATACCAAGCTGTGTCTCTGCCACACAGAGCCACCACCCAGCAGTGCTGCATGGCTCCCCCCTGCAGTGGCTGTTACCCTGGGCTTTGGGTCTCCCTGTGAACTCAGCAGACGCCTGCTAAAGAAGGGCTGTGTGTGTTTTACATTCAGGCCGAGGCTTCCAGTAGGATTTATATTCTTAAAACACTGCAGAGACATTTACTAACCAGAAATTCCTGCAAAAAAAAAAGCCCACCATCACTCCAAAAAAAAAATGCTACAAAGGGAGGGGAGTACTCAGAGATAAAGCTGAGCCTTTGTGATAAGCCTGTGCTTGCAGCAGGGTCGTGTTTTTTTTTTTCAAGTGCAGAAATGGAGGGACTTCGCCCCAGGCTGCCCCCAGGTCTGTAGAGCCCTTGAGCCCTTGGCAGAGGTCAGCAGCTCCTCCAGGGGGCCCACTTGCCTGTGCCTTCCGTGCTAGCTCTAAGTTTGTCCTGCTTGGCTTTCTGGGTTTGAGCAGATCACAGCCAGGACTAGTGTTCAGACTCTGCTCAGGTGAGTGGTGGTAGCAGGAGGGGCCTTGAGGATCTGAGCCAAAAGAGAGCAGTGGTCTTGCCAAGTACCTCAGGAGGGGATAGCAGGAAAGCAGGCATGGAAGCAGCAGTGCTGGAAAGTTCCTGCATGTTGAGGGTGGTAAAAAACCACATATTGTTAGATTGTGGTGGGGTGGCTGAGGACTTTGGGATGAGGACTCACTGTTGCACTGGACAGAACACAGGTTTGATTTCTGTGCCACGGCTCTTTCAAAGCCTTAGTGAGCAGAAAAACAGGATGGAGGCAGCTGTGTCCTCAGGCATGGTTGACATGCTGGCAGGGGTATCTTTATCACACTCTTTAGCACAGGATTTGAATTCCTGAGCAGATTTTTACCTAATGGGATTACAACAGATTTCTATGCCTTTCACTTCTATGTGGGTTTGTAGCCTGTACCAGTGAAGATCTCTCTGCTCTTTTCAGAACCAGTGCAATTAGCTGTTGCAGAAATCAGCTAGGGAAGATCTTGTCCTGGCTTTTAGGCTCTTCTTCAGCTGCCTTCCACCATGAATTATGAGATCCAGCACATTTGTGATCTCCACTGTCCTTTTGCAGCTGCAGCAAGCATTCACTGCTGGTTATCACCAAACACAATAAAGCCCTTTTTATTTATTGCAGGTGGCCAACATACTGACAGTGCATGTTCCTCTGCAAGTGGACTGTGGCATTGCTGGGGTCGACCTGTCTCTGAGCAGTTCCTAACGAGTGTGTCTGATTGACAGCCCAACGTCTTTGTGACTGCACATTGTTGGTGCAAGCAGTGAGTGGGAGAAAGACTGCAGGTGTTCAGAACAAACAAACCATGTTCTTGTGCTCTGCTCACCCCTTTCTGCTAGTCCTGTTGTTTCCTCTCGTCTTCCAAGCCCAGACCAGCTGCAAGCAGGCACCACTTTCTTCACCTTCTCTTCACAGAAGAAAGAAAACCCAGCCCAAAGTGTCTTGCAGGCTTGGCAGCCCACAGCAGCAGTATGAAATATCCTGGACACCAGTGTCATCCGAGCCCTTGCAAATGAATGTGATCCAACTCCAGGGCTGAGAGTCCAATTCATGCAAAAACTGAGGAAATGCCCCTTGCCAAGGGGCTGCTACCCTCCTGGGGAGAATGATGCAAACTAACCCAGGATGTCTGAATAAGGGTTTAGTTGCCAATATCAGCCTGAAGTGTTCTTCCCTCACTGTCTTTGGACTTACTCCCTTACTTGTCCTACAGCAATTACCTGTCAGGGAACTAAAGATGAGCAGGAACAATCCAAACACAAATTGCCTGCACAGCAGAGCAAAATCCTGGCACTGGATTTCTTGAAGTCCAGCACTCTACCCTGCCTGTGTGAGTTGGCTTTGTGCATTATTTGGTTAAATCACTCTCAGTAGAGAAGAACAGAATGAAATCTCCTGTGGTCATTGGATTTGAACACTGAAGTGCAATGCCCACCCCTTGCTAACCACAATCCACATTTTCTGATTCTCTGTTTTCCCAAATCCCAGATTTTCAAAGCTACCCACGGCTCTCTTCTCAAAGAGCCATTGGAGGGTGATTTAAGCAGCCTTGAATTGTGTGTATTTGTTTCATTATTTCTCAATCTTTCCTGCATATAATCAGGATTTAGAGTGGATTAAAAAAACATAATAAAATCCTGAGTTTCTTCCTTGTTTTCGAAGTGGAGAACATTTTTACCTTGTTTTTGCCTGGTGCAATTTGTGAGCAAATCTGATGAAGATAAACCAGAGACTTCGTTTTCCTTCAGAATGGTTACCCAGATTAAAAGATCTTACACTGGACATAGTCCCTGACAGGCAAAGTTTAGTCTGGTTTGCTAAGAAGTGTTGTCAATAGCTAAGGAGTAGGCTTGGCAGCGAGGAGCTTGTGTGTGTCATCTTGGAAGAAAACACCTTCAAAGTGTGGCTCATTTAGGGTGCCACAAAGGGCTGGGAGCTCCCCTGTGTATCTGTGCCTCCTCCCTCTGGAGCAGGAACAAGTGGCTGAGGCTGCTTGTGCAGAAAGCAGCATTAGGGGACAAGTTGTAGTTCCAGGGCTGTGTGCTGTGTTACCTGCAGGAGCCCAGGAGTTAACTGGTGTACCTTGAAGTGCTGCTGCCAGATTGGTGAGCCGGGGTGGTGGAGCAATCTGTAAAGCCTGCCAGGCAGGTGGGCAGAGGGTGCTGTGAGTGACATCTCCAAACAATAACTGTCACTGCTGGAAGCTAATGGTGTGCTGGCTGTGCTCTGGAAACTATTAATGAATGATTTATTTGCTATGTGAAACTTAACCTTGCTCTTTGCCCTGCCTGCTCTTTTCTTTGCCTGAGTCGATCAGATAGTGCGGATCAATCCCCTGCTGAGATCAGAGAAACTCCATGGAGGGTCTTCCCCAAGAGCCTTTAAAACCCCTCCCGGGGACCTCCCCAAGGCCAGCAGTTCCATTTCAGCTTGGGCCTGGGGCTGCTTGTGGGCCCTGTCAAGCCTGTTCTTGGGTGGTACAGGAGGCTGGGACATGGCACAGCCCTTGCTGCCCTTTCCTGCCCCAGGAACCAGGACACACTGTGGAGAGCAGTGCTGTGCTCGTGTGGTGATTTGGTCTTGCTCCTTGGAGACAAGTCTGCTGGTGTGGGCTGTGCATTGCAGATCTAGCAATAAATGGTAGTTAGTATATGTTAATGTATGTATTTTTATTGCTTTTTCATTATTTGTGTAGGCTGTAATTGGCTCCTCCCTTTTAACAGCTCTCCCTGTGTAGCTTCCTCCTGAGGACAGGCATATGAAATGAGGCACACAAGGAAGTCTTCTCATGGCCTCATCCAACTCCCCTGAAAACTTCTGCTCAGCATCAAACCCCAGAACACTTGAGCCACACAAAACTTCCTTGGGAAAGCCATGTCCTCACAAAAGGACCAGCCCCCTGGGCAGGCCATGTGGTTCACATCCTGCTCTCAGGAGAGAGCTCCAGGAGTTATTCCACATCATCCCAGAGGTGTTTCTGCAGTTGCAGCCCAGCAAAATGTCAGCAAAAGCCCAGAAGGTTCTCCTCTGCTGTGCACGTTTCATTAGGAGGTCCTTGAAGGCCAGAGAATGGCTTTACAAATCCTGCTCTCAGGAGAGAGCTCCAGGAGTTATTCCACATCATCCCAGAGGTGCTTCTGCAGTTGCAGCCCAGCAAAATGTCAGCAAAAGCCCAGAAGGTTCTCCTCTGCTGTGCACGTTTCATTAGGAGGTCCTTGAAGCTCACTGTCTTTGGACTTACTCCCTTACTTGTCCTACAGCAATTACCTGTCAGGGAACTAAAGATGAGCAGGAACAATCCAAACACAAATTGCCTGCACAGCAGAGCAAAATCCTGGCACTGGATTTCTTGAAGTCCAGCACTCTACCCTGCCTGTGTGAGTTGGCTTTGTGCATTATTTGGTTAAATCATTCTCAGTAGAGAAGAACAGAATGAAATCTCCTGTGGTCATTGGATTTGAACACTGAAGTGCAATGCCCACCCCTTGCTAACCACAATCCACATTTTCTGATTCTCTGTTTTCCCAAATCCCAGATTTTCAAAGCTACCCACGGCTCTCTTCTCAAAGAGCCATTGGAGGGTGATTTAAGCAGCCTTGAATTGTGTGTATTTGTTTCATTATTTCTCAATCTTTCCTGCATATAATCAGGATTTAGAGTGGATTAAAAAAACATAATAAAATCCTGAGTTTCTTCCTTGTTTTCGAAGTGGAGAACATTTTTACCTTGTTTTTGCCTGGTGCAATTTGTGAGCAAATCTGATGAAGATAAACCAGAGACTTCGTTTTCCTTCAGAATGGTTACCCAGATTAAAAGATCTTACACTGGACATAGTCCCTGACAGGCAAAGTTTAGTCTGGTTTGCTAAGAAGTGTTGTCAATAGCTAAGGAGTAGGCTTGGCAGTGAGGAGCTTGTGTGTGTCATCTTGGAAGAAAACACCTTCAAAGTGTGGCTCATTTAGGGTGCCACAAAGGGCTGGGAGCTCCCCTGTGTATCTGTGCCTCCTCCCTCTGGAGCAGGAACAAGTGGCTGAGGCTGCTTGTGCAGAAAGCAGCATTAGGGGACAAGTTGTAGTTCCAGGGCTGTGTGCTGTGTTACCTGCAGGAGCCCAGGAGTTAACTGGTGTACCTTGAAGTGCTGCTGCCAGATTGGTGAGCCGGGGTGGTGGAGCAATCTGTAAAGCCTGCCAGGCAGGTGGGCAGAGGGTGCTGTGAGTGACATCTCCAAACAATAACTGTCACTGCTGGAAGCTAATGGTGTGCTGGCTGTGCTCTGGAAACTATTAATGAATGATTTATTTGCTATGTGAAACTTAACCTTGCTCTTTGCCCTGCCTGCTCTTTTCTTTGCCTGAGTCGATCAGATAGTGCGGATCAATCCCCTGCTGAGATCAGAGAAACTCCATGGAGGGTCTTCCCCAAGAGCCTTTAAAACCCCTCCCGGGGACCTCCCCAAGGCCAGCAGTTCCATTTCAGCTTGGGCCTGGGGCTGCTTGTGGGCCCTGTCAAGCCTGTTCTTGGGTGGTACAGGAGGCTGGGACATGGCACAGCCCTTGCTGCCCTTTCCTGCCCCAGGAACCAGGACACACTGTGGAGAGCAGTGCTGTGCTCGTGTGGTGATTTGGTCTTGCTCCTTGGAGACAAGTCTGCTGGTGTGGGCTGTGCATTGCAGATCTAGCAATAAATGGTAGTTAGTATATGTTAATGTATGTATTTTTATTGCTTTTTCATTATTTGTGTAGGCTGTAATGGGCTCCCCCCTTTTAACAGCTCTCCCTGTGCAGCTTCCTCCTGAGGACAGGCATATGAAATGAGGCACACAAGGAAGTGTTCTCATGCCACATGGCCAGGCTGATCCACTGAGGAGCTCTGGTCTGAGAGTTAAACTTTAATATCAGTCAGGGGAGAAGAGCCCAGGGGTGACTCAGCTGCCTACGTCCTTCCCCTTCTCCTCCACACTGGCGAGGGCAGCAGAGCTGGACAGGGAGCAGGGACACGGCAGCAAGAACCTGCCACCCCAGGGGCTGCCCCAGCCATGGAGCCTGGTGACCCAGAGGGCAAAAGAGTCGCGGTTGTCGGCGGTGGTCTGGTAGGAAAACCCCATCTGCCTGCTGTGGGATTGCATTTGCCAGCCAGCCAGGGCTGTAAAAGCATTGCTTGGCTGCAGGGGGAATGCTGTTCTTGAAATGATCCTTCCTTCAGATGTTAGGGTGTTACAGAGGAGTTGCTTGAGTTCCCACTGCAGGAGGCAGTGAGGCTTGTTTCAGCAGTGAGGGCTTTGTAGGAGGAAAAGGGCTCTTTCCGTTAAGGGAAAGCTTTGCTGCTGGGATATCCCACAGACACATTGCATCTGACTCTAAAGGACATCATGGAGCACTGCAAAGCCTAAATTGCTTGGGTTTTTTGGCTGCTAGCTTCTTGGTCCCCATGCTGCTGGAAAAGAGTGATGATATAGGAGCCTGTAGTTCTGACACCGATTCATGATGGAAATTAAACCAGAAAAAGACAGCCATCCCTTTAAATAACAAGCAGGACATATGTGTGCTGTCCTTTCAAAGGTAACATCTTGCTTTTGCACAGGTCTGGCTTCCCCTGCTGTGTTCCCAAGGGAATGCTGCAGCACCCTGAATTGTATTGAGGAAGATTAATATAGTTCAGAGAGGAGCAGGGAGTTTGCCTCTAGCAGCTCCTCTCTGGCATGGTTAGCTCTGCTGCAATTAATTACTGTATGTAAAAAAGCCCTGGACTTAATATGATTTTATTCAATGAGTTTTGATGGGTGACTTTTGTCTTGGAGGCTCTGCAAGCACATCAGGGGTGCCAGAGGACTTCTCTCCAGGAAGAAGTCTTCTAAGGTTCTTGATCAAAGGGTCTTCCTGTATATGCTGAGCTGCATCCCCTGACTGCTGTCTTCCCTTCCTGCATCTCAGTAATGATCTGTGACACAGCTACAGGTGAAACACTTCATCCACCACTCCTGATCCTTCTCTTGTAGGTGGGTGCATTGAATGCCTGCTTCCTTGCTAGACGAGGCTTCCATGTTGATGTTTATGAAGCCAGAGAGGGTAAGTTCAGCCTGATCATTACTGCTTTATTATTAGGTTACTGTCTTTATGTTTACTGACAACAGTTCTTGAAGAAGCAAAAGAGGTGCTGTGTGAACTCACTGAAACTGCAGAAAGAAAACTAAATCTGAAAGTGTGGCACTTTGGGGATATTCTTTTGACTCTTCCCTTTAGCTCCCATGGTGGGAGGGAGCATTTAGTTGAAATATGTTGTATTGTGTGGAGGGAGCTCACCCTTCTGCTACTAAAATGATGCCCTTTCTTATGTCCTTGGCTTAAATATTGATTCAAATCCATTGCCTCAAGTTGTCAGGCACATCATTTGCCTGTCCTGGGTCTTGTGTACAGGTTTGGGTCCCCACTGCAGAAACAGGGAGTTACAGCAGGCAGCCCCAAGCAAAGCCAGCAGTCTCCAGGCTCAGAGCAAACAGCTTTTCACCCTGGTTTAACTGTTAAGCTCTTTGCTGGGTGTTCTGTGTGGTAGAAGTCTCAGAGGTTCCAAAACCCTCTGGTTGCTCTTGCCTGCCTTCTGAATCGGATGGATTTTACTGCTTTGCTCCAGTTTTTGGCCCATTTATTTTTGCTGAGGTGCAACACTGAAAGCTGTTGGCATGAGGCTGTGCTACATGCACTGGCCAGGCAACCTGGGAAGCCTGAGTGAGGCCATTTGGAGGAGGAACAGGCCAGCACTGAGGCATTTCCATCCAAACAGGGATGGAGAAGGTGACCTGCCAGTGTCCCAGAAAGCATCAGTCTGCAGGTCTCAGCAGAAGCTGCCAAGCATTCGTTGCTCAGGTCTCCCTGTTTAGAGGGGAAATGCCTCTTAGTAGTGCCCTCTGGCCCCATGAGGAGGTGTCAGGATCCTTTGGCTGCAGCTGCTTCTTCCAGGCTAGAGAGTGGCACAGAGGAAGTGGCCCTTGAAGCTGAGCAGCTGCCTTCCTGACAGCTGAAGGTGCCTTCTGGTACCTGCTCTCTCTGCATGCAGAGCAGGGGACAGGGACTCCCCACTGCCCTTCCTGCAGTATCTGCATGGATCTGGGGTGATGGGGCCTGCACTGTGGTACCAGCATCTCCATGACCAGCTGCTCTTTCCATGCAGATATCCGGGTGTCCAGCTTTGCCCGGGGCAGAAGCATCAACTTGGCCCTGTCCCACAGAGGACGCCAAGCCCTCCGAGCCGTGGGGATGGAGGAGCAGGTACCCTGGCAGCTTCTCTTGGTGGTGGGGTTGCTGTGGTTAAACTGCTGTTGACTTCAGCTGGAGCTGGACAGGCTCTTCTCTGCTGCCCAGGCACACAGAGGCCACCACAGCAGTGGCTCTGCTTTCATGAGGGAGAAGATAGAACCTCTCCC
>NW_009951968.1:145958-152142 GCF_000747805.2 Chaetura pelagica | reverse complement strand
AGCCTGGCTCCCTGCTGCAGATGGAGATCTCCCCCAGCCTGGGGGCAGCACCCAACCCCAGGCAGCTGGGCTCTGCTTGTGGCAGAAGGTGCTTCCCTGGGAGACCAACACTCAAGCAACACCTTGCAGTGTTCACCTCTCTGCCCTGCTCTCCTCCCTCCTATAGAGTGAGGGCAAAAGGGCCAGAGGTAGATGGACTCCCCAAGAGAGCTGGAGTACCAGAAGGATGCAATAAAGGGTGCTGGTTTCCCCACTGGCTTGCCCAGATTTGTCTTTTCCCACAAAACCTTGAGCTTTGGGCTGACCCCTGGGATCTGCACAGCCTGCTGGGCTCAGAGCCCTGCACTCCTCTGCAGGGTGCCTGCTGCTGCCCAGCACCCAGCAGGGGTGGGATCTCCTGGCCATGGTTGCCTGCAGAGGAGCCCAGGCTTTGACAGGTTGTATCTCAGCACCAGGATGCCACTGTGTCCAGGACTCTGGGGATTTTAATGCCCCTTCTTATCAAGAAATAGTTTTGCACTGTTTTTTTTCAAGAGAATGAGCTTGTAAGTAATCTCAGTAAAAGGCAGAGCCTTGGCATTGCCAGCCCTGTAAAACAACAATAACCCAGTAACATGGATAGCCACATGAAAATGGATGAGCAGGGGGCATCCCATCCTGCCCGGAGCACAGTGCAGAGGGGAAAATGGTGCTTGGAAGCTGATGCCTTGCCCCTCAGCCACTCAGTTTTGGCCAGAAGGCTGGATTGTGTTCCTTTCCTTTTCAGATTGTGTCCAAAGGCATTCCCATGCGAGCAAGAAGGATACACACACCCTCAGGGAAGAAGTACTCCATCCCCTACGGGAAGAAGAACCAGGTACTTGGTCTGGTGTCACTCAGAGGTGCTTTGCAGAGCACGAGGGGTCTTTGCTGGTGTTTGTAGCTCCTTGTGATGGACAGCCTGGGGCTCCTGCTCTTAGCAAGGGTGCTGTGAACAGGAAGGGTGGTGTTCCTCACCCAGCCGTGCAGAGCATCCCTCAGCAGTGCCTCCAAACCTCCTGTTTGTTTCCCTTGCAGTACATTCTCTCTGTGGACAGAGCAAACTTAAACAGAGAGCTGCTCACAGGTAGGTTGCTGTGGCTGTTTGCAAACACTGTTATACCCTGTTGCCCAAGGATTTAGGGGTTGCCCCATGACCAGGAGACTGTGGGCCCCAGGCTCTCTTTGCTGATGAGTTTGGCATAACCTGGCTCTCAGAGAGTGGAAACATGAACTAGCTGTGTTTTTAAGAAGCAAATCTATGTTGTTTCCCTGCTGCTTGTCTGACACAAAAGGATATTTAAACAAGATTCCCCCGAGGCCTTTCTGCATGTGCAGAAATCTCTGAGGAGCAGCTCTTCTGCATTTGCCCTCAAGTGGGCTCCTCAGCTCCCTGCCTCCTGATGCTCTGTGCATCAGAACTTCACTAGCTGAAGCAAGAGGTGACTCCTCAGCCTTGCCTCAGTTCATGGCATCTTCTGTAGGCCTTGACTGTACAGACATAAATAGAAACTGTTGGCAAAGTGTGTAACCAGGCCAGGCCAAATTTCCCCAAACTTCCCGCTGATTACAGGCACCACACCCCATCTTGAAATGCAATGTGGTGATGGTGGGAAAAGGTCAATGACTCATGGCATTGCAGGGAAGAGAGAAATCTCTGCAGGATTCCATGGACTTTTTAGATAGTTTTCACCAGAGTTGACCAAACACAGTCCTAGTGTGCCCTGCCCACCAGCCATCATCCAGCACAGCAGTATTACTTGCTGTAATGGCAAAAGTCCCTATAACTTAGAGATCCCTTGGAAGTATTTTTGGGGTCACACTACAAGCCTCTACATTGAGTTGTCCTTTCACAGCTGCTGAGAAGTACTCCAACACTAAACTGTACTTTGGACACAAGCTCCTGGGGTGCAATGCAGAGCTGGGGACGTTAACCATAAAAAGGTAATCCCTGTGCCAGCCTGGGATCAAGTGCTGTGCTCAGTTGGTTTCTGCTTAATCATTCATGAAACTTCAAACAGTTGAGCAATCTCAGCTTGAAACTAGCATGTTGTTCCTGAGCAGGCAAAACTTGGTGTCAGCTCTGGAAAGGAGAGACATCAAAGCAGGGTTTGTGGGGAGGCTGAAAAATTTTCAGCAACCCCCTAACTCCCCAGCAGCATGACAGTAAGTAAACCAGTCTCCACAGTGCTGTTTTTCAGGGACAGATTGCTCATCAGGGAGGGCAGCTAATGACCTCATTCTGTAGTGAGGTTCTGTGGGTACCCCCATCCCCCTGGGGATGCAGGTTCTCTGAAATAGTAGCCTGCATGAAGTGATATCCCTATGAAGTTATCCCAACAGCACCTGTCACATTCTTGGTAGATCTGGCAAGGTTATGCTTTTGATAACCTACAGGATAATTACTTTTCCTGTTGCTGAGCTGCCCAGTCAGTGAAAGCCAGTTCTTCCCTCACCCAAGAAGTTTAATAACACTGGAGGTGGCATTCTGTAAAAGGCAGATCCACTGTGCCCAGTGACACTGAGCTGGCCTAGGGTTACAGCAGGATTGATCCAAGGCACTCTCTTGTTTCAGGTATGACCAGCAGCCATTGGAAGTCACCTATGATCTCATTGTGGGATGTGATGGAGCTTTCTCAACAGTCAGGAAGCAGTTCATGAGGCAAACACGCTTTAACTACAGTCATGAGTACATTCCTCATGGCTACATGGAGCTGACCATCCCTCCCAAGGATGGAGATGTAAGTCTGCCTCTCCTGGTGGCTGCTACCACCTTTGCAGATGGGACACACGACTCCCCTCTCATGGTGGCTCTGCTACAGCAGCTCTAGAGAACTAATTTCTCACTTGGGCCTCAGCTAAGGAATTAAAACTTTCCTAGGAGAAGGCAGGCATCTCTTCCTCTTCCAGTGGTGGTGTCAATGTCTTGGTACCTGGCTGCAAAAATCCTAGAGAGCCTAGCCTGCAGTGGAGTTAGCTCTAGCCCTGAGAGGTCCTGGGGATATGGGGACATGTCTGTAAGGACACCAGCGATTGCAAACCAACAGATTTTTGCCCATTTTTCCTACCCTTTCCTCTTGCCCTTGTTCTGTGTCTTCCTGAAGCACCAGGTACCAGAAAGGGGCCCTGTGGCCATTGTGTCTTCTCAGGGTACAAAGGATAGGAACTGGTGTGCTGGTGTGGAGGGGAAGCAGAGGCTGGACTGGGGAAGCTGAGCAAGGAGGGACAAGGACATAAGGTGATTTTTCCTTCTCTTTCAGTTTGCCATGGAACCAAACTACCTCCATATCTGGCCAAGAAACACCTTCATGATGATTGCACTGCCCAACATGGTGATGATTCACGGGGCATGGGATGGAGCTTGTGGGGATGAACTGTCTGTGGTGGCAGGCATATGACAGGGGCTGGGAAGGCCAACAAGGTGCCAGGAGGGACCCCCAATCTGTGCCAGGTGTCCCACAGCCTGAAGGGGTGCAGGGTAGGACCCCCAGAGCCAGCCCTGCCTCACAGCAGTGATCTGTGCCACTTCTCTTGACCCACACGTCTGAGCCTCCTGAAAACCAGCTGTCTGCAGCTGGATGAGATAACCCAGGCACAGCAGCAGCAGGGCTGTGTGCCAGACCCAGGCTGGCAGACCATACACTGACCATTCCTGCCTTCCCCCTGCCTCCCCCAGTGTGTACAAGCCCACCATGGGAAACGGGGTGGCTGGGCCCTCATGCCTGCTGCATAGCAGGTCACCATAACTGCTGGGTGACAGATGGCACTGAGCTGCTGCTCTCTGTGGCTTCTGGGCTTCTTTCTGACCTTCCTCCCCACCTGGCAGGACAAGTCCTTCACCTGCACGCTCTTCATGCCCTTTGAGGACTTTGAGAAGCTCACGACGGGGGATCAAGTGCTGAGGTTTTTCCAGACCCACTTCCCAGATGCCATCCCCCTCATTGGAGAGTAAGTGTTCCCAGCTCCCCTTCCTGCTCATTATTGCAATGCCATAAAGCCAGGGATGCATTCCCACCCAGCCTCAGGGTCCTGGTGATGGAGCCTCTGCTGAAGCTGGTGGGCCAAGGGGTTGAGGATGTTGTTGGGGCAGATCACAAGGGCCCATAGGTCTGCAGAGGGGGGGGTGCCCAGGTGTGAGGGTAGCCCAGCTGTTCAGGCAGCTGAGCTGTGCAAACAGTGAGATGGTAGCTGACAGCCTGAGAAAAGCTGGGCTTGGCAAAAAAAACCCCAACAAACCACTTTGCTGACTAATCCAAGTCTGGCACTTCTTGGTTGCATGGCTATAAGAGGTTTTGGAGCCTCTACATTTTTCCTAGCACAAAAAAAAAAAGGCTTAGTTTTTGCATCCCAGTGCTGACAGTGCCCATGGCCCTGGCTCCCTAAGCTTGGACATGGCACGACTTGTTCTTCTTGTCTCTTGGTGGCCCCACAAGTGAAGTATCTGTTGTTTTGCATGAAGGCGAGAGCTGAAGCACGATTACTTTTTGCTGCCAGCCCAGGCCATGATCTCTGTCAAGTGTTCCTCCTACCACCTGGCTTCCCGCTGCGTCCTGATGGGAGACGCCGCGCACGCTGTCGTGCCCTTCTACGGGCAGGGCATGAATGCAGTAAGTTCATGGCTGGCCCTGGGCTGTGTCACTTGGTCCCCACTCTTTTCCCCTAAGAAAAGCCTGGGGTGTAGCTCCATGAAGTTCTTGGGCTGGCCAGTCTCACAGTCTGATGTCCTCTGCATCGGCAGGTGTTGAACTGGACAGTGGTGCCGCCTTCCCATGGGGTAGAGGGTTGTGTGAGAGGGGGTCCAGCAGGGCAGCCCCAGGCTGCCAGGAATGGCAATGTCCTGGATTTCTCTATGAGACCCCTGGCAGAGTGGCCTGAAAACTCCTGCCCTGAAGCTGTGGTCAAGTGGGACCCTGCAAGTGCAAACAGCTACACGAGCTGAGCATCTGTGAGAGCACTTCTAGTGAATGCATGGCTGCTTCTGCCTATTTACTCTCTAATTTTCCTCCCAGGGCTTTGAGGATTGTCTGGTCTTTGATGAGTTAATGGACCAGTTCCACAATGACCTTGGTGAGTGCAGTGAGGAACATGAGCAGAGGAAGTTCCCTCTGCAGCTGAAGGCAGCTGGATACCTACTGGGGAGCTGCCTGGGACCTGCTGCTTTCTCTTCCTAGGTGCCTGCCTCCCTGAGTTCTCCAGGCTGAGGGTGCCAGATGACCACGCAATCTCGGATTTAGCCATGTACAACTACATAGAGGTAGGTGAGCCCCACACAGGCTTGTGGTTCCATGGGCTGTGCATGTCGTGGCAACTCCCTCAGGATGTGCACGAGGGGCAGGGGCTCTGGCAGGACTCTGGGTGGGATCTCACCCCTGCAGATGTTCGTCTAAGAGCTCCTTGGGAATGTTACTGGGGCTAGGTAGGCTGGACTCCTGCCATGCCCCCGCAGGACAGGCAGTGGGAGAGCTAGCAGAATGCAGGAGAGCTCTGCCAAGGTGCTCAGCAAAAGGGTGATGGTTGCTCTGTCACAGATGCGTGAGCACGTGAATTCAACGTGGTTCATCTTCCGGAAGCACGTGGACAACTTCCTCCACACCCTCATGCCTTCCACCATTGTCCCCTTGTATACCATGGTAAGGCCAGCACCTTGGTCCACACTCCCTGAGCCACCAATGAGCTCCTCCTGGCTGGCTTTGAGGTGGTGATGTGCTCCTGCAACCCTCCCAGGTGACCTTCACCAGGATTCGCTACCATGAGGCGCTTCAGCGCTGGAAGTGGCAGAAAAAGGTTGGTTGGTGGTGGTGCCATGAGCCTGGTGAGCACCCTCCACATCACCAGATATCCCTGGGCAGGGTGGTGCAGGTTTCTCTTTGCACTTGCAGATAATCAATCAAGGGCTCCTTGTGCTGGGGGCAGCAGGACTGGGTGGCACCTGCCTGCTCATAAAGAGGCTGGCACGGGACCTGGACTTCCACGTGGAGAACTTGTGGGGCTGGTCCCGTTATCTGAAGAGTATTGGGAATTTTCCCTTTGGCACACAAATGGCTTAAAAGGAAGGGGGAGCTCCTGGTTGTAATAAAGGTGAATGCACGGGCTGGATGGTGTGGTTTCCGTTGGGATGTGGCGGGGCAGCTCCTGCAGCCCCTGTGGCTCCTGCCCCTCTGGAGTG
>NW_009951968.1:142260-145600 GCF_000747805.2 Chaetura pelagica | reverse complement strand
TGGGAAGTGGTAAGGGGAGCCAATGGGGCACAGAGTGTCTGCAGAGCCTCTGCAGGGGCTTTGCCTCATCTCTGAAGTGATGGGGTGTGTCATGGGGTGGGTGGGGGTTATGTGTGCAGTGGTGGGGCAGCATTCAGGACAGCCACGTGCACCAGTCGAGGTGTCCCAGCCTGTACTGCTGACTTCTGCTCTTACCAAAATTAATTCAACATCTGGACTTGAAAATCAGCTGGCTCCCTCCCCAGCCCCGAACAGAGAAAGTAGCTTCAGTTATTCTTGGTGGAAATGAAACAACTTCAAGAAAGGATGGCCTGGGGCAGTGCTTGAAGCCTGGAGAAAGGGCTGTTCCACACCTGGCTGAGAAATACTTCTGGCTTTTGTGAGCAGGTCTCCTCAGAGGGACCACCAAGCCTTTGGGCTAAGGCAAGACCAGAGGCCCGAAGGACCCTCCTAGTTCACTGTTTTCCCTCTGGGTTTTGCATGTACCTCAGCAAACACTTCTCTCTAATGCAATCACTGATCATATTTCGTTTTGAAAAAGTTTGGATCCCTCACTGATTTCCTCCAGTTGTCTTTCAAAGCACGTACATGGTTGTACTTGTACCACATGCACAACACCCGCTGTGAGACCTGCAGCTGCTGACAGGGGAGGACAGATGGTCTCACCATGTTCCAGTGACAACAGCCTCTGCCTGGGTCCCTGGCAGAAGGACCCAGTGCCCTACTGGGTGTCTCTGTGCAGACAGACATGGGGTGCATGGGACCTACACTGAGTTGGGGGTCCTTGAGCCAAAAACAGCTGGAGGCTGGGATAGTGTTGGGGGGAGTATCAGGCACACTTTGCTGCTTCTTTCCTTGCCCCAACACCCTTGTAGTCACTCCTGAAGAACAGCCCCTGAGGTGAGACAGTACAGATGCTTGTTTAAGGTGGTTTACATGTAGCTGTCAGCAGATGGGCAGGGACAAGAACTGGTTTGCATCACTTTGTGAGTTGGTTTTGGCTCACAGGGGAGGACCTTTCAGGATGTAGATGACAAATGAGTGTAGAAGACAGTTTGTTTCCCTGGCCAGCATCTTCCCCAGGGGCTACATCCATGGGAGACGCTGGCAGCAATGACAGGATTTTGCTGTATTTTCTCTTATGAACACTCCAGCTGCTGCCCTGGCATCTGATTCTTAGCAGGACAGAAGTATTTACTTTATATATTATTTTTTATTAACATTAAACCTCTTCTGAGAGCAAATGAAGATGTGACATAATACAGCTATATGCAAATTGTTCCCAAACTTAAAAGCAAACGTGGAATTTTACCGCTATTTCATAGGAACAACCCCACAGTGGCAGAGAAATCAGCTGCTGTGCATGGTTTGGAAACGTGCTGAGCTGGAGATGCTCTGGGTACTGCCTGGTCCTTGGCACGTCTGATGCGCGCACAGAGCAGGGAACAGGTCTGGCCCCAAGGGGGGTGGAAGGAGCTGTGGCTCTGAGCTGCAGGCAACGTTTCCCGTGCCCATGTTTCATTGTTCCAACAGTTTCCCCTTGGCCTCCTGGCAGTGCAGAGGGCTCAAGGCCTGGCAGGGGTAAGCCTGGCATGCAGGAGGCCAAGCAGAGCCTTGCCTGAGGTAGCTCTGAGAGGGAGCAACACCAGGAAGCAGCTGATGGTGTGGAAAAAAGATTCAGTGCATGTTCCCCAGTTGTTCATCTCCAAGTAAAGATGCTCACTAGCCCTTAGGGCCTATCACCTCCCTGCAACATCCAGAGCAGATCACCAGCCTAGAGGACCCTCCACGTCCAGCTGAGCAGTGAGCAAGCACTTTAAAAGCTAGTCCAGACATGGTGGTGGAGACCAGTGCAGCAGCAGAAGGCACGGCACAGCCTGGGAGCAGATCCTGCTGGAGCAGAAAGGAAGTGGCAGTTTTGAAATCCCAGCTCCGAAACGAAGCTGGAAGCATTCTGTGTGCTCAGCTGGTTTTGGGGCTTGGTGTCCAAGACTCCTGACAGAAAGGCCGAGTTAGCATCAAGAGCTGAGACAGTTGGTAACTGGTACAGGTGCCCACGGGTGAGACCTGTTCTGCAGTCCCACCCACAGCAAAGCTGTGTCTGTTCCCTTCTCCCAGCTCCTACTAATCCAACCATGGAGTGCTCTCCAGGAGACAGGCATGGTGCAGACCCTCAGCCGGTACCTGACGTGCTGGTGGCCTCCTGGAAGAAGGGAACAAACCAGCAGGATAAAGAAGAGGAGGTGGGAACCTTAGATTGAGATTTCCTTAGCTTGGCATTTCCTTATTTAAGGGTGGGTCCTGGCGCTGCTGAGCGTCGCTCCGCGTCATTGCTCGCTGAACCTGGGGTTCACAACTGTGGTGGTGGCACTCCTGAAGAGGGGGTTATCAGCCTGGAGGGAGAGAGGTGAAAGGCCCACGCTGTTGTGCTGTTACCAGGTTTTCAGTGGAGCATTACCCACCCCACCCCTCCCAACGTGAACGCTGCAGTGTTGGCAGAAGAACCTGCAGCTCCGGCCAAGTCCAGCCGGGCAGCTCAGTGGGCTCAGGTCAGCCCTGGCTCCCTCTGCAGAGCACGTCCCCACCAGGTGTACATGAACCTCCCAGCACACCCCAGTGCTGTGGACGGGCTCCCTTACGTCGTTCCACTTGGCCTTGGACTTCTCCTTCTCGAAGCGGCGGTATTCCCGGCGGTCAAACAGCTCCGTCAAGAGCCGCCAGATCAGCAGGAGCACCAGGCCGATGAGGGCCACGGCAGCCACGGTGCCACCCACGATCAGGGCGATGTTGGGAGGCTCCGGGCACTCTGTGGGGCAGACAAGACACACATCAGCTGCAGCCCCCTTCGAGGCGGCGGGGCGGGAGGAGCAGGGGCTGGGGGTACCTCTGTTAGGATCGTAGGTGACGTTAAACATCTTGCCATCTCCCTGGACCATGCGGAAGGAGATCCAGCAGTTGTTGGAGTCCTTCTCCCTGCAGGGCTTGCCCTCCTCTGTCAACCCCTCGGTCACCCAGATGTCAGGGCAGGCCTCGGAGCAGTTCTTCTCAAAGGGGCCGCTCTGGAAGGCCTTGCACTCCACGCAGGAGCTGAAAAACGTGTGGGCACAGCTCACCTCTGCGGGAGCAGAGCCCCTCTGACCCGGCATGGGCTGGGGCCGCGCTCAGCCCCAGGACGGGCAGGGGAACCCAGGCCACCCCCTGTCCCTTCCCCAGAGGTGTCACTCACAGGTGTGTGCCGCAAGGCGAGGGGCAGGTGGGGCACTCCTGGCAGAACGGGGGCTGGTACCCGTCGCGGCACTGGCAGCGGTTGCAGTGGCAGGTCCCGCGCAGGCTGCACACC
>NW_009951968.1:129359-142083 GCF_000747805.2 Chaetura pelagica | reverse complement strand
CCCGCCCGCCGCTCGTTCAGGCAGCCCTCGGTCGACTTCTTGCACTGGCAGGCACTGCCCTCGAACTCGGGCAAGCACTTGCACTCCCCACAGTCGCAGCTCCCGCGTTCTGGGGTGGGGGGGAAAAGACCTTTCAGGCCAGGATCCTACCCACGCAGCCCCTCTCTTCTCTGACCCTGCTCGGAGAACGTCGCCTGCCCTGTGCTCTCCGTGCCACCCTCCACTGCGGGACCTAGGAACCCCCCCCAGACCCACCCACATGGGTTTTGTTAGGAAAAGGCAGCACCTGCCTGGGGATTTAATCTTTCTCAACAGCCCCCAGGAGGAGAACCCATCACGCAGACACACATCACCTTTGCCGCCGCAGGGGAAGCCGTTGTGGAACTCGCAGTTCATGTTGTCACACTCGCAGTAGGTGCCGTAGATCAGCTTGTTGGCCACGTCGCTGGTGTGGCAGCAGCACTGCCCACACACACAGTCCCCCAGCCCCGAGCAGGTGACCGAGCTGTTGTCCTTCCTGCAGCTGCCCTCCAGCTCCTTGTTGCTCTTGCCTTTGGTTTCGCACTCGCAGTTCTTCCCCGTGTAGCCTGAGTTGCAGCTGCCGTCAAAGGAGAGGAGAGAACCCAGGTCAGTGGCCACCAGAAATGCTGTGGGGCACGTGTGGGACACAGACCTCAGCCAAAGTGGAACAAATCTGGGACAGCCTTGCTGAAACCCAACCATGCCGTGGTGCTGCCAACTCCATGCTGGAGCAGGGAGTCTGATCAGGAGGAAACCTCAGAAATGCTGCTCTCCCCACTGGTCATATTTCCAGTGCCCAATGACTGCACAGAAATTACTCTTATATTTAATTTCCACAATCCTTGCCAAAGAGACTTGTGTGTTTCCTGAGGAAACCCAGTCTTTTCCTCTCCCTGTCAACTGTGGGGCCATGAAGCAATAACTGCAAATGGACCTGAGGGAACTACAGCCCCGAAGTGGGATTTTGAGATTTCTACAGCAATCTGTAGATCAGTGGGGTTGGGGATGGTTGGATAGTTAGGTGGACACGTGGATAGTTGGATAGATGGGTGGGTGGATGCCCTTAGAACAGCAGCAGACTTCACCACTAGAAGAGAGAGTGCATTGTGTCTCTTTCCTCCACAAATGTAAACCTGATCAACAAAAGTGCTGCAAAGCTGCAGAGCCAGGTCACACCTGATGCCTCTGCTGAGCCCTCACCTGGCCCCACGCTCTCCAGGTGCAGAGGTGCTTGGAGGAACCAGGTGGCCTTCCCCCAGCAGCTCTCCAACTCTGAAAGCATTTGAAATAAGTGTTTTGGGGGGACAGGAGGTACCTGCAGATCCCACAGACGATGCTGCCTTGCCCACTGCAGGCGTTTGGGTCGGGCTGCTCGTTGCAGCTGCAGTTGCAGTTGCTCTCCAGGTGGACAGTGAGGGTGTCTGTGAAGCCCAGCGGTCGGATGGTGAAGGACTGGCTTTTGATGCACACTTTGGCCGTGACCTTCACTTTGAAGGTGACCTACAAAGTGCAGAGTGAGAAAGGGAAGGGCCCAGAGGCTGTCAGGCAGCTTCAGCAGTCAAGGGGGGCATTGGCCCCAGGCTGAGCACACACACACATCCAGCATGATGGAGAGGATTCCCACATCGTGCAGCATTTTGCAATAAATTAGTGTGAATAGCAAGCCTGGAGCAACAGGCTGGCTTCCTGCTGCCAAATGGGATGGGCATCAGGAACCTTGCGAGCTGTGGGGGCTTTTCTGGCCTGGGGGAACACACCTCATTGTTGATCTTGACATCGTCACATTGCCCTTTTGCTTCGTTGAAGAGGGTCTTGCCATTACTGCATGTGGAGTCATATTTGACATCCAGGACATCTGGCAGGGTGGAGTGGTCCAGGATGATCCGTGAGGAGAGGTTCTGTGGGGAAACGGTTGAGAAAATGCTATCATCAGTCCAAGAGGAGACCAAAGCAAGGGGATTTGGGGTTGCAGGTCAGGGCTTCTCCTCAGTCCAGGGAGTAAGGGAAGGGAGAACCCCAGGCCAGTGCCTCAGCTGCCTGGGGTGGTTCTGGAAAGGCAGGAGAGGTCCCACAACAGAGGGACTCAGCATGTCCTGTCCTCAAAGCCCTGGTCCCGACTGCTCTCTGATGGTGAAGACACACAGTGGGAACCTTCCACTGCTCCCAGCCCTGTGACACAGGTGAATCACAGCCTCCCCCAGCACTTACATTGTAGGCCTCCTGGATGAGCTCAATGATGTTGCTGGAGTCCTGGTTCAACTCCCCCACTGCTGACTTTGGGATCATCTCACTGAGTTTCTGCCAAGGGAGAGCAAAGGGGTGAGCGGTCTCCTCGGTGTGGCAGCAGAGCAGAGGGCAGGGGCAGGAGGACACACACAGCTGTTCTGTCATCCTGGGGAGGGACAGGTGTCACCTGGGCCACCTGAAGTCTCCTCACCTTGTAAACATCCACTACCTTACTGGTGACAGCAAAAATGGGCTGAATGTTGTTTTCAGCGAGTTTCTGGACCAGCTGGCCAACAGACGGGTAGTCCTGGGTGGGGAGAGGAACACTGTGCTCACCATCATCTCCTCCACCACCACCAGCAGAAGGGTGGACAGTTTGGGTTTCACGGGCCAAATGATGGAGATTATGGTGAACTTGTGGACTCAGCAACACATTTTTCACGTGGCATCTTTTCTGCCCGGGGGAGCAAAGGCTGAGGGTGCAGAGCCACCGAGCAGCCCCCGGGTACTTACGAACTCGTTGCTCTTCTTGTACATGTTGTCTTCCAGGTGGCACTTGCCGTCGTTGGGGGTCAGGATGGCCCCGAGTTTGCCATCACCAGCAAAGTGGAAGCCATCATCCGTGGCATACACCAGCAGGCGGGGCACGTTGCGCCAGCCAATCAAGTCCTGCAAGTGACATGGAGACCTTGTCCCTGAGTGAGGGCAGGAGGAGGGTGGCAGTGGGCACAGAACTGCCCCTGCCAAAGCAGGGCAAGCCTGGCGTTGGCAGAGCGTGGGGCAGGGGGCACAGAGGGGGTGGGTTACGGGAGATCAGGGTCAGGAGGCTGAGCTAAGATGCTCTCTCTTACCACCCAGGAAACCTGCCCAGCTGCTGAAGCAGGACTTACACGAGGTGGGCTTGCCAGAGCCCACCTGAGGAGGGGCAGAGCCACCTCCTGAGTGGGTGGTGCGTGGCCACAGGCGGCGGTTCTCACGCCTGCCCACAGCTGCTGGCAGCAGGGCCAGACACGGGCACTCACCCCACACACTGCTGCCTGCATCATGGCATCGAGCCCCCCCTCCGGGGCATCCAGGTTTCCCGAGATGAACTGCTTCCCCACTTCGGTCTCGAACTGCTGGGCGTTGTCGGTCAGCGAGAGGATGTGCTTGAAGGCGAAGGGAGGCTGGCACTTCTTGTCCTTCTTGGGGCAGGGGTTCTGCAGCTTCTCGGGGTGCGTGTTCACAAAGGGCAGCACCGTCTTGTCCACGAAGGAGCCAAACCCTAGGACATCCAGGACCACAGTGGCAGGGGCAGGCAGGGACAGACAGGCACCCCTGTGGCACGGGTCATGGGCCATCTGCTGGCTCCTGGGCATGTGTCCATGGCCCTTGCCCCAACACGCTCTCCAGCCTGGCAGACAGGGCCTGCTGCCCTCTGCCTGCATCCTGCTCCAGCCCCGTGGCTCTTCCTGGCAGCAAAGAGCTGTGCCAGGGGCTCCAGACAGGCTCACCTATGCGGCGAGAAGGGGTGGTGCTCTCCAGCGCCCTGAGCAGCTCCCCTCCCAGCTTCTTCACGTTCTCCAGGTCATCCAGCATAGAGTAGGAGAGGTCCATGAGGTAGTAGAGGTCAATGGGGTACCCCATGGCACGGCGAAACTTCACCTCAAATGCAGCAGGCTGGCCTGTGGGACAGGGACACCAGGGTCAGCTGTGCTGGGGCTCACATCTTGCCCCACTGCCCACCCCCACCCCCCCCTCCGGGATCTTCTCTTTTGGATGAAAAGGGAGGAAACATGGGCTGTGACATCCTGGCACAGCCTGGGCACGAGCAGAGGGCACTGGGAAGGCCGGGTACCACACCTATCCTCAGTTTCAGGTGCACCTCCTGGGGGCTCAGCTGCACGTCGTTGCTTAGGGGACGGTCCTGCGTCCTCGTAATGATGTTGGTTGGAAACTCCATCATGTCAGGTGGGCAGCCCCTCTGCTGCAGCTGCTCGATGGTGTCGCAGCGGATGAAGTCTGGCTCACCAGCTTTGGTGAAATTCTGTGTGTTGCAACATCAGCAGGAGAAAAAAATAATCAGGGGAGCAGGAGGGGAACGGGCTGGTTACAAGACGACCCAGCTCCCAAACCAGATCTCCAGGCTTATTGATGGAGAAAGAAAGACTGAAGGGTCTTGCCTGGGAGATCCCTCCTGGCCTCATCCACCACGTAGGACATGAAATACTCCCCTTGAGGCAGCCTCCCTGCTCCCCCACAGGCAGAGCCAGGTGGGCAGGGTGAGCACCCTGCAGCCTGTAGGCTGCCTGCTGGGGCTGATGGTGTGAGGGGCTGCGGGGACCCTACCGGCTTCTTGCACCAGGCACAGCCAGGCCCGGACTGGATGCAGTCCTTGCACGTCCCCACCTTGATCTTGGGGCACTCCATGGCCAAGGCTGAAAGGGAGAGAAGACAGAGTTGGCGTGGGGGGCACCTAGGGGAGGCTGGTCTGCAGTGGTGGCAGCCATGGGGTGCTCTGACACTGACCATTGGGTACCTACCCATGCTGTCCTCAGCCCACCCTGCCTATAAAACCCACGCTGGGGGCCGTGGCAGGATCCTCACCTGCCTTGCTGCCCCTCAGCTGGGCTGGCTCAATTTAACTCCAAGCCCTAGAAAATGCCAGGTCTGTCCCTTTCACACCTCCCAGTGCCACGTTCCCACCACCCTTGGGCAGCATTTGGGCTCCTCTCCCAACTCATTGCCCAGGAAGGGCTCCAGGGGAAAGAAAGGCAGCGAGGAAAGGCAGGCTGGGCTCACCTCTCATCACCAGCAGCAGCACCCAGGTCGCTGCCAGCAGCTGGAGGCAGCAGTCACGCCACATTTTCTGCAAGACAAAAAGCACATCCCTGGGTCTGACCCCCTGGTGCACAGCAGCTGCAGGGAAGGGAGCCCCCCCCCAACCCTAGTGAAAGTGGCCCCAGGGGAACGTGCCCTTCCCACATCTGTCCCACTGCAGGCAGAGCCTGGGAGTGTCACCCTGCAGTGGCCCCAGGGCCAGGGCAGCTCCCCCCCAGCTCTGTGGGCTGATTCAGGATGGGTGATGGGCCTGCTTGGACAAAAATAAGTTGGTTTCCAGAAAAGATCACTTTAGGACTAAATGTGGAAGTCAGCAGAGAGGGAACTTGCCCCGTATCACTCTGCATGTGGCTGGAGAGCTGCAAGGCTTGGTGCAGTGCTCACCCAGGCTCTCTGACCTCTGTGCACTGGTGTTAAGCACTGTGTTCAGTTTGTGTTAGATGTGGGTTGTTTTTTTTTCAGCTTCTGTGTCAAGCTGTATTTGTATGGAAGTTGGAATGAAAATTAACACAAGGCCTATTTCTACATCTAGCAAGTTGTGGTGGATACATGGGAAAAAAAAGTTCTAGTACTGCTCACTTTACATTGACTCAATTCATCAAGGAAGTGAAGTATTTCAAGGAGTGAAATTAATGTGAGTTGTCCTGCTGAGGGCTTCCAACAAGGAAAGGGCTCCAACATCACAGCACAGGTGACCAAACCCTAGGAGGGCTGCAGTCCCACCTCCAGAGGAAGCAGAGGACACTGCGCGGTGAGGCCGAGCGTGGCAACCATCAGGCTGCCTCTTGCACAACCTGCAGGGTGAGGAGGAAGGACTGGGGTGTTGGAGCCAGACCCACACAGGGAGGAGGCCAGGAGGTGATGCTGTGGCTGGAGGCTCTGTTCCCTAAGCCGGGGAGGTGGCTGCACATTTCCTACTGGTGTGCAGGGATCCCAGCACATCACCCCAAAACCCACCGTCCTGAGCTACACCCAGCATTTCAGAGCATGACAGAAACTCTGCTCTTCACACACACGTGCTCACACTGCTTGTCCTGGCTGCTCACACAACTCACTTCTTGCCCCAGAGCACATCTACTGATCCCAGAAACATATGCCATCCAGAAAGTTTGCTAAATGGCTCTTGGGGGGGGGGATTTTCCAGGTTCTTCCCATGGTGTCAATGAGATCATGTTCATTAACACTGTCATTGCTTGTAACGCCTTCCCCACCCCCAGCACAGCCCAGAAGCAAAACCCAACCAAGTCAAGGCCTTGCACACACCAGGAAGTGAGAAAAGAGGAATTTGTGAAGAGAAAAAAAACCCAGTAAGAAATCATGGAGGAACAACAAACGTGGCCCTTTGTAGCAACACTTGACACAGCATGCAAAAAGCAGGTTGTCGGTGTTGAAATAGCTCTGACACTGCCCTGAGCGAGGGAACAACCACCCTGGGGCTGCTGCAACTTGGCACCAAGGGCCACCAGCACCTCCTGGGGACCTGCCCAAGTGAGCAGCTCGAAGGGAGACAAAAGAACAAGAGAGACCTTCAAAAGACACTGAGTCCAGCTTAGTGTTCCATCTACGAAGCACCTCTTGCTTGCTGGATGTTCAATACCTGGCGTGGCTCAGGCAGGGCAAGATGCTCCTGAAGGACCTGCAAGCCAGAAAACATGAAGGCAGCCCAGGGGAAGGTGCACAAGGGAAAGGCTGGGTCCTGTGTGTAGGGCAGGGAGCAGAGCAGGGGCACAGCAGCCTCCCAGGGCACTGGGCAGGCTGGTGGGTGTTGGTAGGATGGAGCTGGTTGCTGTGCAGCAGAGTTGGGATTTATAAACAGGGCCGAAGGGGAAGTGCTGGTGCTAGTGGTGACCTAGTTGCTATAAATAAGACAGCAGAGATGGGTCTTGCAGTCTGTCAGCCACAACTGCCCTGCAGTGCTCCCTCTCCCATCTGCTGTGCTGCAGAATGGGCTCTCACCCCAGCAGCCCAGGAGGACTCCCGGGGTGTTTGCACCATCCTCCTGCAAGAGTGAGGTGCCACCAGTGTCAGTGCTTGTTCCTGGGTGCCCCTGGGTGCTTCCTCCACACTCTCAAGTGTCCCTGGTGTCACCATCATGCTGTGGCATGGTGACATGGTGTATGACACCCAGCACTGCTGCTCAGTGCTCCCCACACCCCGTGCACGGAGCAGGATACAGCAAGGACAGCAGAGGGGATGTCCCTTGGCTCGGGGCCACTTCTTCCATCACTTTGCTGTGTGATACAGGTAGTTCCCATCAAGGCAGAGAGCTGTATGCAGGGATGCCCACCAGCTAAGGCTTTCTTTGTCCAGGGTAGCACACTCAATGTGTGTTCACATATATATATATATTCCTATGTCCCTATGTCATATTACAGGGAATATGCACAGGATTGGGATGTATATCCTTCAAGCAGCCCCTGGGGCCTGCAGGGGATGGGTGTGTGGGATGAGCACTCTCCCATGTGCACCAAGCACCTGGCCCTTGGTTCTGAGTGCCAAGGGGCCCAGGTGGGACCCTCGCCCTGCCCTGGGAGCCTGGGGGTTTGTGCTGTTGGGTGTCCCTGGGTCAGGGCTCTGCTTGGGTGGGAAGGGGCTGCCCCACCTCCCCAGCCTGGGGTTTTTAGGAGCGGAGAAGCCATTTCTTGGGTCCGATCTCCAGCGGGCATCGCGCCTCGGGCAATCCCTTGGGGAAGCTGTTAGGGCTGCTGGGTTTGCAGGGGCACAAGACAGAGCTCCTGTACCTCCCTCTGAGTCAGTGCATCAGGCTCTGGCAGGCTGAGAAAGCCTGTGATGGAAACAGCACCGGGGCGAGGGCAGAAACCGCGCAAAAACCACCGCGTGAAGCCGGATGCGACAGCGGGGACGCGCCAGGTCCTGCCCACGTCGGGGGGCTGGGAACTGGGGGTGCTTTCCCCACCAGGCTGCTTTCCCTGGGAGTCTGCCCTGTGTATTTGTCTGCCTCTTGAGAGCCAGGGAGATGCTGGGAAGGACCTGCCCTGCACGGGGTTATCTCGCCCTGCAGCCTGTGCTGCCTCCCCTGCGTTTCTCACAGTTGAGGGTCTCACCCATCCTCTCCCACCTCCTCTCCCAAGCCCTCCAGGACAGCCCCTGTCCTGGTGTGTTGGTGGTGGCCACCCCAGCAGCCATCCCTGCTGTCCTGGTGCCACTGCTGCACCAGTCACCTCTTGCCCTCGGGCCACCGCATTCTGGGGGTGCTGGTTCAGGAAGAAGGGGGGTCTTGGGAGGGGAAGCCAGAGCTTCCCCCCCAGCCCTGGTGCTTCCCAGCAGGGTGTGCAGCCCACCCTGCTCTCCCCAGCCCCATCTGTGAGGGTGCAGTATGGGGGGGACGTGCTGCACCCTCATGGGGCACCAAGGATGGGGTTGTGTGGTGTCTGACATCCTCCCTTGCAGGAACCACCTGCAGTTCCACTCTTAATCCTACCTGCAGAAGCAAAAGAGCAGGCAAAATGCCTCTGTAAAGGCTGCAGGGGCTGAGTGCTGAGCCCTGCCACACACCCGAGGGACACTGCTGAGCCATCTGAGGCCTCCAGCAGCAGGAGGTTAGATCAGGAGTTATTAAAACAAAGTCAGAGCTCTGACAGTGCCTTGTCACCCGGCTGCCTACTCCCCCAGGAAGGAGCAAAGAAAATGGAGGTGCTGTACTCACCTTGCATCAAGCCCCCTCTTCTGTCTCAGCTTCTCAGGCTCGGCTGGGAAGAGCAACTGGGCATGGGGAGCTCTGTGATGCACCTCAATCTTTCCTTCCTATTTCTGTCTTAACAGTCGGCTGGGGCAGAAAGGAGGAAGTCAGAGGTTGTGAGAGGGCGTGTTTTCCCCCCCCAGAAAACCCCAACCAACCCCACTCATCCTGGCCAAAGCTCTGCCACAGCATCCTGCCCCACTGATCTCCTCCCTGGGCTACAGCTGGGAAAGGGACCCCCCCAAAACTGCCCTTTTTGCCCCACTTTTAACCTCTCACAGCCCCACCAAGGCCGTGGCCCCAGCAGGCAGAGCTGGTAGTGGGGGAAAGGGGTTCCTTTGGGAGCAACCAGTAGGTCCTGGGTGTGGGGAAGACAGGGAGGTGGCTCCCTTCAGACTTTGGGTTGGGCTCTGAAGTTGATGCTGGGGTACAGTGTGGGGCTGTTGGGGGGGGGTGGGGGGCGGATTTCCAGCAGCCTTCAGATCTTGTGCAGGCTGTGGGAACTCTTCCCACCACACTCTTCCCTGAGCAGAGGGGCATCAGCTCCCTGGCAACTCTCTCTTAACCTCTTCTGGGCACTAAAGTTAAAAAAAAAATTGTTCAGAAAAAGATCAAAGACTTTTTTTTAAATAAACGTAATTAATGTGAAGCTTTTGTTAATTGCTCTGCAGGCTCCCAGCTAACACTGGGTGACAGTGACACCCTGAAGACACAGAAGCAGTTCCCCTGGTGCTGCCTCAGGGGCTCTGGAGCTCTGGGTTTCACTTTGCAGCAAGCAAAGGGGATGGCAGCACCAGCAGCAAATGTCTAAGCCCTGCTGACCTCTCCCCGGGCGAGTGTTTTTGTCACAGGAGCTCTGGGCTGGTTTGACCCCAGCCTGGTGCTGGGTGTAGCTGGGAGTGGGTGGGCTGGGGTGGGGGGGGGAGTGAAGCTGGGAAAGCTGGTGGGGCTTCCTGCTGGTTGCAGATCTGGGGGGAAGGAAGTGTGGTTGGGCGAGATGAGCTGTCGTAATTCATCCTTTTTGTATTGGGTAAGGGCTTTGTCGGGCTGCTCTTCTCAGTTAGTGCCCTGGTTTGTCACAGCTCTGCTCCCACTGGCAAAAGGGGCTGAGGAAAGGGAGTGGGGAGAGCAGCAGGAGCAGCAGAGTGGGTCTGGGTTTCCTTGTAGCCCGAAGCTGGTGCTTGCTGAGTTCCTCCTGACCTGTTCCTCATGCTTCCTTGCAGCTTTGGCCTTGAGTGAGCGTTCACAGCAAAGCAGTGTCCCCAACCAACCATTCCCAGGGGACCCTGAACACGGTGTCTGTGTCCTGTGTGTCCCCCCCACCTCCTCCCCCTCCCAGCATATCAGTGGTAGTTTGCTAGTCCTGGCTATTTACTACACGTAGTAGCCAAGGAGTAGTTACCCTTGGCTGTGTCTGTGCTGTCACAACACAGCCAGCCAGGCTGGAGCCAGCAGCATTCCCATGCTGGTGCCCAGCCTCTCCTGCCCATTGCCCCCACAGCCAGCACAACCCCTGCTCATTCATTCACTCTGGGTTTCCCCTGCGAGTGAGGTTTTCATCTTGCAGACTTCCCAGTTTGACAACCACTGCCATTCTTAGAGGATGTCTTCTTGTTTCTACAGCTCGTTTCTCCTCGCTGCTGCCGTTCACAGCTGCTGCAGGTGCAGGATTTGGGCATCCCATGCACATGCCCAGCCAAAGTGTATGTGCTCCCCAACCTAACTGTGAGCATTTTAAGCTGTTGAACATTGATTTATTTTTTTTTTTTCCTTTTTTTTTTTTTTTTTTTTCTTTCTTTTTTCCTTTAACCACCTTTATTTTTGTCAGTTCCTCTTTTTATTTTTACTAGACCCGGATTGTGTTTCCTCTGCCACTGGCTGTGGGATCATGGTGGTTTCTGCAGGATGCTGCTGAGCAGGCTGGGGTGGGGAGCAGGGCCTCCAGCTCAGCAGCACCCAGCTGGGCCCTTCAGAAGGGTTGCTCCCCAGAGCTGTGGATGCTCTGAGATCAGAGCATCTGTGATGCTCTGCGATCAGAGACGTGGGTTTGATGCTTTGCTCACCCAGCCCACAGCTGGGGGGTTTTCCCAGCATTGTTTTCTATCTCTGATGAGCACTGCATCTCCCCTGGTGTGTCCTTGCCACTGCCACACTCTGGCTGAACAAGCAGCACAGTGGGTGCAGGGATGTGGGATGGCTCCATCCTCAGAGGTATTTTTCATTTTCACCCTTGCAGTATTTGTCCAGGAGCTGGGAGCAGGTGCCTAAACTGGATGAGGCATCTTTCCAAGCAGCACTGCCTCCCCAGGGACCTACCCCTGCATTTCCCCATGTCTTGGGCTTGCTGCCCAGGAGATGGACTCTTCCATGCCAGCCTTCCTGCTGGGAGCAGCTTGGCTTTCCCCCAGCCCTGCTCTCCTCATCCCTCTGGCATGTCCTTGGTCACCTGTCTGCACTCCAGGGCTGAGCAAGGGACCTGGGGAAGAGGAAGAAGGAACTTCAAGTCAGCACAGAGCATGGCAAGGAGTTTGTGACACCTGTCATTGTATTTTTTTTGTATGGGTTTCTTTATTATTATTTCTTGAGGGTTCAAAAGAGCAGTGGAAAAATGGTGAGGATGGGGACACAGGTCCCTGGGGCTGCTCCCCAACATCAGGCCTTAGGAAGGGGGACACTGAAGGGCCAGCTGGAAGAAGAAGATGTATTAACCCCATGGCTTTTTTAACAGCCAAACTGCTGTGGTTCCCAGGGCTTTTTTATTCACCTGGGGGTGCAGCAGCTTTGTGTTTCACCCCCTCACGTGCATGCAAAGGTACAACTGGAGCTTGGGCTGTTCTGTCAGGGTGCCCACCTGGGTCAAACACACACTCAGGCTCCACAGGGGCCTGTAAGGTCTTGTGTTGCAACCACAGAAATAATTTCTGGCAGAGTCTTCGAGTTCAGTCTTCTGTCCTACCATGGCAATCTGGTCTCTGGCTCCTGTGAGAAACCTTTGTGGTGCCAATGAACAGGCCCACCCAGACCCTGCAGCAAAGCAGTTATTTACATTCTTGCAGGAATGGGTGACCTGAACAAGCAGGCACACCCATAGGCAGGTGAATAACTGTTTCTCTTCCCTATTCCCAAAGTTCCCTCCCCTGGTTCCCCACTCCCTGGGCACTCCAGGGTTTCCAGCCCATCTGACGCTTCCAATGATCCCATAAGTTTCCCACCCCTGTTCACACATCCCATCCTAGCAGGTCACTTTTTACCTTTTCAGGTAAAATTCTGACCTTTCTTGCCCCCTTGGCTGCCTTCCCAATTCACAAACCTACTGGTGTCACCCTGCCCTGAGCAGCAGGACAGAAGGGGCTTTGTTGGGTCTGACCTTGGGCCATCAATCCTGCTCCATGTTGGGATCCCCAGGTGGAGCCCAATTCACTCCCTCAGGTTCTTGGGCCACAAACCCCTCCTGGTGTCCTTGGAATGTGCAGATATCAATCAAACTATGTATTTAAACCACTGCTGGTGTCAGAGATCTCACTTATATCAAGCAAACTGTAGATTTCTAACACTAGGATATATATATAATATAATATAATATAATATAATATTATATTATATTATATTATATTATATTATATTATATTATATTATATTATATTATATTATATATATATCCTAGTGTTAGAAATCTACAGTTTGCTTGATATAAGTGAGATCTCTGACACCAGCAGTGGTTTAAATACATAGTTTGTTTGATATGAGTGAGATCTCTGCACATTCCAAGGACACCAGGAGGGGTTTGTGGCCCAAGAACCTGAGGGAGTGAATTGGGCTCCACCTGGGGATCCCAACATGGAGCAGGATTGATGGCCCAAGGTCAGACCCAACAAAGCCCCTTCTGTCCTGCTGCTCAGGGCAGGATGACACCAGTAGGTTTGTGAATTGGGAAGGCAGCCAAGGGGGCAAGAAAGG
>NW_009951968.1:125940-128659 GCF_000747805.2 Chaetura pelagica | reverse complement strand
CCCCGCGTGGGTGTCCCCACACCGGGGTGTCCCCACACCGGGGTGTCCCCGCACCAGGGTGTCCCCACACCGGGGTGTCCCCGCACCGGGGTGTCCTGCACTGGGGTGTCCCCACACCATCCCCTTGGGGTGTCCCCGCACGGGGTGTCCCCGCACGGGGTGTCCCCGCATCGTCCCCGCGGGGCGTCCTGCACCACGGTGTCCCAACACCATCCCCTTGGGGTCTCCCCGCACGGGGTGTCCCCGCACGGGGTGTCCCCGCATCGTCCCCTCGGGGTGTCCTGCACCAGGGTGTCCCCACACCATCCCCTTGGGGTGTCCCCGCACCGGGGTGTCCCCGCACCGTCCCCTCTGTGCAGAAGAGGTGCCAGGTGAATCCAGTTTTTCTCCTGAGGGGCCTGACACCCAAACCCCCCAGCAGGGAGGACCCACAGTGAATGATCAGCCAGTCCTTGCCCACTCCCAGCCTCACCTAGGAAAGCAGGAGTTTTATTCTCTATTCTCAAGGGTGTTTTTCTTCCACTTTGAGGTTGGCTCAGTTTGGCCAGGACAGACCAGCCCCCGTTCCCTCCCCAACACCTGAAATCTGACTGGTAACCCTCCTCTTTGGACAACAGTTTCACCAAGGTGTGCCCAGCTCAGGTGCCTCCAAGGGCACCCAACAGCAGTGGATGGTTTATATGCACCTGGAGCTTCCCCTGTCAGGGTGCAGGAACAGGGAAATCAAAATTCAAATTCAGCTGCTTTTATGCCAACACAGAGCTACGTGTCACTGCTGACTGGAACAATTCTACTAGACCAAGCAGAGAAGCTGCTGCAAAGCTCCTGGAGGTGCTGCATGATCGAAGGAACTAGGTCCTGAAGTTCCCAGGAGTCACCAAACCTGCTTAAGTGCCCATCAGTTTGGGATTTAGCTGCTCCTCTGTTGCTTATCTGTGTTGTTACTTAAATGACCTGCAATAAATCTTGCTGGGAGTGCTGCTTCTCAGGCTTCCGAGGGGTAAAACCTGAGCTCCCTGGAGTGGGGTTCAGGCAGAAATCTGCTAGGAATGGGACAGCCCAAAATGTGACTTTGTGACACATCCTTCTGGGTACAAGAGCCTGAGGGGGCTGGGGGTGCCTTGCCCACCCCTGCCTGCTCAGGAGGGGCACCTGGTTCCCAGCTGGGTGGGGTTTGGTTTGATTTATTCCCTTTTTTTAAAATGTACTTTCCCCTGGTGGTGTCGGTACTGACTCCTGCTTCGTGTTCCTTTTGCATCAGGACTGGGACTTCTCGTCTTCTGGTGTCTTTTCTGGGCTGAAGATTGACCCGGATACTCTAGTAAAGAAGCTTGACTTGGACTCCAGAAGCATCATTTCCTCCAGGACAGGTTTGTTGTTGTTGTGTTTTCCAACGAGTTGGTGGTGAGCAAAGACACTGGGGGGGCTGTATGTGCAGAACGAGCCTTGAACCCGAGCACAACTTCTTGTGTTCCTGCAGGAGTGCTGAAGAAGTGGAAACAGGGAAAACAATGAATGTGCTCAGTGCTCTGGGCTTCCTCCTCTGTGGCTGCTTCAGCCTCAGCAGCAGCTGCTGCCATTCCTGCCCTGGTATTTTGCCAGCAGGCTGCTTGTTGTGCCTCATTGCAGCCTGATTTGCAGCCTCCTGCCCTTTGCTGTTGCTGGGTCCCTGGCTCAAGGACTGAGCAGCAGGGTCCAGCTCATCAGGGAGCCTCAGGAATGAGAGGGAGGAGGTGATGGAAGCTTTTGTTTTCCAGTCTCAGCAGGAGGAGATGCTCCCTCTAGCTGCACAGTGGCAGGCAGCTTTGTCTCCAAACCCCAAATTTCACCCCACTAAATGGAAACTGATGTCCCAGCAGCCTGTCCTTGTGCAGGAGATGTGTGTGTGTGTGACTCCCACGTGCGTTGCTGGCAAACTAAATGAGTCTTTCTCCCCTTTGTTGACACGTGCAGGGCTGCAGACAAACCCAGCAGCCACCCCAGGGCTGCTCTGCCAGCCTTGGTCCATCATTTGTCACGTTTGGCCACAGAGTGAGGGAAAAGGGAAGGTCGTGTGAGGATGCATCAGCTGGCACTGCCTGCCCCCTGCACAGAAACCTTTGTGAAATGTCTTGTTTTGAACACTGAGCTCGTTGTTTGCAGCTCTCCCTGAGAAAGGGACCTGTGTGTGTGTGTGTGTGTGTGTGTGGGGCTGGGAACCAGGCATCTCCTGAATCCAATGAGACAGCATCTTGCTGAGGGCTGCTGCCCTGCAATCCAGCCTCTGATTGCAGGCTCCAGCTGTCCGTGTCTGGTTTATAAATAGCCCTGTGCTGCTGGTCCCTGTGCTGTGCTGGGGATGCAGATGTGCTGGGGATGCAGATGTGCTGTGCCTGGCAGGCTGCAGCCCTCTCAGGGGGGCTGGTTCCTGCTGCCAGCCCTGCAGGCTCTGTGCCCTCACACTTCCCACATCAGCTCCTAAAATTAGCTCTTCGTTTGGGGGCTCAAAACTGCAGCTCAGCCAGGCAAAGAGTGGTTTGTTTCTTATTTTTTTTGTACATCTTCCCAAGCTGTTGAGCCCTTTCTCCTTGTATCACTCTGGAGGCTTTTGCATTGTGGAAATGAAATCATTATTTGGTGTTAATTCTGGGCTGCTCAGACAGTGGCAGTCACCCTGGAGTCAGAGAAGAGATTCTAGACAGATGTGCTTTTTCTCCTGGGGTCTTTGATCAGCTTGTTG
>NW_009951968.1:110481-125926 GCF_000747805.2 Chaetura pelagica | reverse complement strand
CCAGCCTGACTCCACCCCCACACCCCCTTTCCTCCTGCACCCCCTTTGTGCAGCACACAGGGCAAGGGGCTGGGATTCTCCTACACGTGGTTATTTTAAGACCTGATAGCAAGACAAAAAAAAAAAGTGTTCCTCCCACTTGCTTTTTAAGCCCTGAGAAGGTTGAGTTGGCGGGCTGTAGGTGGGTAGGCTTACTCTTTCCACCCCCCATGCTCCTCACAGCTGAAATGGCTTTTTTTTTTGTTGTTATTGTTGTTGTCAAGGGTGTTGGATGGCAGTTGAGAAATCTGCTGTGTTTGTCCTCCCTGTGTGTTCACGTGCACCAGGGCCTCACTCTGCCTGAGATGGCTGCACGTTATCTGAGGTGGCTGTATCTCTGTGTTTTGGGGTTGTGATGGTCTGACCTTGTGCTGTGACACTTCAGGGGTAGCCAGGAAAGCTTCAGCATGGCTTTAAAGAGGCCCCCAGGGCAGGAGTGGAACAAGGGAGTGGTTACAGACCTGCTAGGAAACACTCTGCTGGGTTACCAAACCCAGCTGGCAGCTGTGGGTTTTGTCTCTGTTGTCTCTCTCCCTTAAACCCTACATCCCTCTGCTTTTGGAGATGTAGTTCCCAGAAGGGCAGCATCTCACTCCCTGGCTGTGCTTCCATGGCATTGCAGCTTGCTCAGAGGTGGCTGCATCAGGTGTTTCTGGGTGAAACATCTGACCTTCTGCTGTTCTTCCTGTGTTCAGTTCTCCACTTGGGCTGAGTGGATTCAACTTTTGTCTTGACAGAGCCCAAGTCCCAGAGCTATGAGCCCTGCAGTGCTCTCTGGTCATTCCCAAGCTGCCAGATGTGGAGCTGGCCCAGAAGGGTATGTGGGGTTGGAGGCTGGTTGTTGCTGGAAAAGTAAGGCAGAAGAGGTGGTGATACTGGCTTGCATCTCCACCTGTCAGCATTTCCTCACTGTTTATGAGAGGACAGTGGCTGGCTGAATAGCAGAAGGGACCTGGAAGGCCTGATCTCCTCGGAGCATGATGCAGGGACAGCAGTTACTCCTGGACCAGTTTGAGGTGCTGGTGCAGGACGAAGAGCCAGACAGGTCTGTTGCAGTGGAGCTACCTGAAAGACTTGGAAGGTTGTGCAGCTCCTTTTCCTCTCTGGCTTGTCTCTCTGTCCTTCTCTAACTGGGATGAGCAGGTGATGATGATGGTACATCTTTAGCTGGCTACTTCTCTCAGGTTCCTTGTCCTCACTCTCTGCCTAGGACCTACTTTGTTGCTCCCCACTTTCTCTCTCTGTCCATCTTCTGCCTACTTGACATGCTGGTGTGGTTGCTGCCTCTCTCCCACATGGCCTGGGCACTTTTGCAGAAGTTCTTTACCTTTTGCCTAGCTGTGAAGGCATCTGTGCTTCTGCTTCATTTCCTCTGGAGAAGATGAGGTGACTCTTGGTTCCTGTCATATTTTTTTTTCCTTCTAGTACAAGGAGTTTAGAGAGGTAAATGAGGAACGTGTGGCCAGCAGCTGGAGGAGATGTTTCACTCCACTGTTAGGTTGCTGTGTCTACAATGAGCTGACTGTGCCCTGGCATATCCCAGTTCTTCTGAATACCTTAGAACTGGGAGGTGCTGGAGCTGAGGGAGCAAGCTGCAGGGAAAGGCAAGTGTTTCTGTGAAAGCCTCCAATGCTTTTAGAGGTTGGGGCCAACATCTGTAGTAAGGATCATCTCTCCCAGCCTGACCTGAACAGACTTTATCCTCAAGGTCTGTGTTCAGCTTTCCTGTCCAAGAGAGTGGCTGCCTTCTCCTCATGTTCCTCATTCCTCAGGCAGGTTTCAAGTTGCCCTGCCTTCATTCAAATCAACCTGCAGAATTTTGTGCCTCACACAGTGAATTCAGCTCTAGGCTCCCTGTCTGGGTGTGCTGTGAGCACTGGGTTCTTCTGTGGGTTCAGAAAGGGGATGAACAGGTTGATGGAGGGGGGCTGTCTGGGCTTCTTCCTGGGGGATGCAGGTGGAGGATGGCAGTTCTGCTCTAGTTTGGTCTTGGACAGAAGCAGGAATAGATATTGAGGCTTGGAAATGGCCTCTGGTGTTGCAGCAGCACTGGAGACAGGCTTCCCAAGCCCCTAAGAGATGGTCCAAAATCCAGCAAGCTCCCTGTGTGCAGCACCAGAGAGGTAGCTGGGGGGACTGTGACTTGAGGTTATGCAGGGAGGGGACATGGGCTGCCAGCAGGGCAGTGTGGGACAGGGAGGAATGTGATGGGCAAGTTGGAAAGTGCAGCCTTTACAGCAGGGTGAGAGTCTCAGTTAGCACAAGTGGTTAAGTTTGCCCACCCAGGTGTGTGCTGGGGCTGAAAGGAGCTGGAGAGAAGCCCCACATTTTGGGAGGAGAAACTGGTGACGTTGGTTCTTGCCAAGTGAAGGCTCCATTTTTCTGGAGGGGGGGATGCCCAGTCCAAGCACCTGCTATTCTGATGGTAATTAATGGTCTTGTCCCTCTCAGACACAAGGCTGATCCAGCATGCTGCTTGTGATCTGTGTAAGGTGCTAGTTGAGGCAGCTTTGGGGTCAGTAATTCTTGGCAGCATGAGAAGGAAAGGGTGAAACTGTAATTAAAAATGTCACCAAAGTGGAATTCATGTTAGGTGAGTCTTGAGTGTGTGACAGTAGAAATCCAGTGGTCTCAAATGGAAAGTATTTTAGTATGGGAAGCTCTGAGCTGTGCTGTGAAGCAAACGTGCTGCAGCTCCTTCTCCTGCTGTGCTTCTCGTCTGTAATCATTAGCTCATCTTAGCACCAGATTCCAGATGAATTCCACATGCTCACAGGTTACAAAAGCCAGCAGCATCACTGTGAATGGTGCAGTTAAGTCCAGAAGTTTGTTGCTGGCTGAATGATTATTTCCTATCAGTGTAGTTTACTTAGCCCACTGATGTAATGTAAACCAAATGCTTTGCCATAACCTAACCCATGCAAGGAGCTCTGTTCCTGGTGTGAGTGAATTAATCTCATCTGGGTGAGCCTCTGCAGCATGGGAATTCAGTGTTTCCAACTAATTCAGAAATAATGGTCTGTCATTTTTGGGGGGTTGCTTCATTTATTTTTATTTATGTTTTGCTTTAGTTCTCCTTCCTGAGTGTTTTCTCCTTGAAGCAAAGGCCTTTTCAGGCCTGGCTCTGGCAGAACAATTGCCTTGGGTATGTCTCTTTTTTTTTTTGGAGTGGAAGATGAACCAGTTGTGGAATGATCTGAACAACGTGGACTGGCAGCTTCCTGCTTTTTATTTTCAGCTTCTCCAGAAGGGAACTGTGACGAGATGTGTCGTTAGGAGAGCGTGGCCACTTCACAGTTGTTTACAAAACTTTAGCTTGTCACCTTGACTTCTGGGGTTGTGGCAGGAGCAGCTTTTCCTGCAGATTGCTCTGGCTCCTCCTGTGCCACTGGTGAGCCAGGAAACTCTGAGCTGTGGATCAAAACCATTTGCTGCCCCTGGTCCTGGGCCAGTTAAAGGTCCTTAAGGAGGCTGTCAGGTCTACCAGAGGGGTTGGACATGAAGAAGACATCATTTTGTGATGAGGGTGGTGCAACACTGGGTCAGGCTGCCCAGAGAAGCTGGGGAAGCCCCATCCTTGGAAGTTTTCAAGGTCAGGTTGGACAGGGCATTGAGCAACTTGATCTAGTAGAAGATGAAAGCGTGGCTGGACCAGATGGTCTCTGAGGGTCCCTTCCAACCCAGGCAGCTCTGTGGCTCCATGAGGTGGGGGACAAAGCTAGAGGGGAGTTTCAGGCATGTATGATCTCATATCTTTGACTTCCCCTTTGTATCTTGAAGGCTTTCATCCTGTGATGACCAGAACTGCCTTGCAGCATGGGTTCCTCTGTCAGTGGCTCAGAGGGGAGCAGGGGAGTGAAATTACTGAGCATTTGATGAAGAAGGAAGCCCCTTTTCCTCCTGAAGAAATGTGGAGGCAGGAGAGACTATTCCAAGCAGGAACGTGACAGCTTGAGCTTGCTGGAGTCTGCAGGCTGTGCATCCTTGGTTTTCCCCTTCCTTAGATACTCCTGAGTTCCTTCTGTTCTCAAGCCTGCCTCTGCAGAGTCACTGTGCCCTTCTGGTGTGCACCTCAGCTTCTGCCCCCATGTTCCAGATGGGCTGTGTCTGTTGGGACTCTGCTTCCTTCTCCCCAGGCTCTGCAGCCACGTATCCAGTTCTGTTCTCCTTTTGTAGCCTCAAATGAGAAGTAAGGAAGCTGTTGTTGGTTGGCATCGTGGTCCTGCCCTGTGACCATGCATTAACTTCATATGACATGCTTTGCTTTCCTGGTTTTTTTTTTTTGCAGTGGGTGATGTGGCAGAATCCAGGTAAGACCTCTCCCCTTCCAGCATCACTGTTCCTGCAGTGTCTGGTTGCTGCTGCAGTGGATCCACTTGGGTGATGCTTGCAGAGTTTCACCTCTGGCCACTTCCCCATCACTCTTCAGGAGCTCTGGCAGGATCCCAATCTTTATGTCCCATAATTGAGTGCTGTCTGTTGGATTTCTGCTTGTCTGTGGCCTTTACATGTTGCAGTTCTTCCTCTTCTGCCTTCACCCCCATCACGCTTCTCCATTAGATGCTTCTGTGCAAATCCTAGAGCTGAGCTGCTCAGAGGAGCAGTTGCTCCTGCTGGGAAGATGTTTCCTGTGCTGTTTTGCAGAGCATGGTGTGAGTCTGCCCTCCTGCCACGTGTAGTTCCAGTGCTCTGGCACCTTCTCCAGCCAGACCTGTGGGGATGGGAGCGGGTCAGAGCAGGCTGGGTTGTTGGCAGCCTTCCCACTGGGCCTTTCTTCCCCCCCTGTACAGTGTGCCTGCCACCTCAGGTGCTCTTCAGCTGTGCCCTCCTGGCTGTTGTGCAGTGTCTGCTTTCCTGAAGCTGGATGTTTCCTCTTTGCTTTGTTGGGCTTTTTTTTTTTTCCTGTTCTTTTCAGGTGTGTTTCAGTGTTTAGCAACTGAATAAAAAAAAAATTCCTTCTTCTTTTAATGAAATCATCCTTTCTGAGTATGAGATTTGCTGCCTTTATTTCATGCAGGTTTGGGGTCCCTTTAAATCTTCTCCTTGTGTTTGTCATTTGCCTTTGGAAAGCTGCTGGATCTTCACAGTTCTGCTGCCTGTCACTTTTCTTCAGGATGCAGTTCCATGCTGGCAGCTGTCCTGCCTGTCTGGTGTTTGTTAGGTGCTGAGAGCCTCTTCTCAAGCTGTTACCCACCATCACACTCTTCAGATGGAACAGGGTGAACATGGTTTGCTCCACAAACTGGGGATGACAGTGAGTGGCCTGTGAGGAGCAGCTGAACCATCTCCAGTGTGTGTCTAAAACGCACCATCCTGAGCTGGTCCAGAGTGACAAGATGTTCCTGCTCCATCTGTCTTTGTTATCTGCTGGCCAGGCTTGGGGCTGTGTGAATTTTGGGAGCACTGAAGTGCTCTCCCTTAAGCTGGTGTCAGAGGTAGCCTGTTGGTGAGGCACTTGGTGCTGTTGCACCACAATGGTTTCTTGCATCTTTGAGAGTCTCTGCTTGGCATGTGGCTGCTGCTCCAGCTCTTTGAGTGGCATTTGAGCTGGGATTTCTTGCTTCCATGGATGAGGGGCTAGATACCAACGTGGCTTTAAAGCAGGGCACTCAAGCTCCATTAAAGGAGCCTTTAGTTATTGCTGCTTGGATAAGGCTCAGCCTTGACCACGGGACGCTGTGCTCCCAGCCTGTCCCCATCACTGCTGCCCCTGATGTGAGTGGCAGCAGGGGCTGCTCTCTGTGGTCTCTGGGCCAGCAGCAGAGCTCTGCAGTAGCCCTTCCCCTTGCCCAGCAGGCTGAGAAGGAGTCATGCCAGCAGGCATCCAGCCTTGGGTAGAGAGACTGGCTTCCCTTCCCTGTAAAGGCTCGAGGGACCTGCGTACTCCCCTCTGTGAGCATGAAAGTGCTTGAAACCTCCAATAAAAAGATTTGCAAGGAAGGAAAAATTCCCAGGATAGGGAAAATGCTGGGCAGGGATTAAACAGGCAGAGTGATGCTCTTGACCTCCCCTCCCATTCCCCAGGTTAATGGCTGTGAAGGACACTCTGTCTTCTTCACGTGAGCTGGGGGAGCAGCTCCTCTGCCTGTTTGCAGAAGCACAGCCCAAAAAGCACTGCACCCTTCCATGTCTTGATAGTAGTTTGCTCAGGTGACAGGTGGCACTTCACCATACCTGGGCTGGTTGCTCTAGGTAGCAGTTTTCCATGTGTTCTTTCTTCCCTGCTTCTTGGCTGAGATGTATTTGGTTTTTGACTGCATCATGAGGAGCTGCTCTTACTGTGAAGCCACCAGATCACCTTGTAAAGGCAGTTTTGGTGTCTGGCTGTTTTGTAACAGGCTGTTGTAAATCTGCACAGTGTTTCAGAGGAGCTCCAAGAGCAGCCTGTGGTGTGGGGAGCCCCTCAGTCTACACAAACAGAACCCTGTAGGTTACAAAAACTTGCCTCAAAGCCACAGGGCTCTTCTGCTGCTTCAAGTCCAGAGACTGAAAATCAGTGGGATCTTGCTCCAAGAGTCAAGCTGACAGAGTTCTCCAGCAGAGGAGAAGGGCTGTGAGAACCACTTGAAATGGAGGACAGTGACCTGCTGTGGGTAACCTCTGGGATAATTTGGAGTGGGAATCCTACTGAAAGCTGAGGGTGCTCGTGCCTCAAATAAAAGGAATTGTAATTTTTTTTAAAAAAAGTAAAAAAAAATTCACAGTGCTTGAAGCCAGTTCAACAATTTCTTGTCTGTGCAGTGTGAGAATGTTTGTGTGGAGCTTGAGTCAGTGCAATTCAATGAAAGCAGCTAAACAAGTGTCTGTAGCTTGTGTACTGCTTCAAGTGCTTTGACTTCCCTTCTGGAGACCATTTCCATGTTGCCAGTGCCAGATCAGGGAAATGAGTTGTGTTAATATTT
Organism: Chaetura pelagica; assembly: GCF_000747805.2. Classification (NCBI taxonomy): domain Eukaryota; kingdom Metazoa; phylum Chordata; class Aves; order Apodiformes; family Apodidae; genus Chaetura; species Chaetura pelagica. The sequence goes on along the minus strand of NW_009951968.1, from coordinate 118,985 downwards.
ATGGAAGTAATTAACTTTGTTTTCTTCCCCTCCCTCTACTGGTGGCTGAGTCCTTGTCCTTAAAATTAGTGCTTTTAAAAAAAGAACAATCCTCCAAGGAGCCAGTGGTCATGGATACTGAGCACTCCACAAACACAGCAACGTTTTCCAACGTGTTTGCAGTCAGTTCCAGGGAGAGGAGGCTGCTGTGGGGGCTGCACTGGAGCTTGGGAGGCTGGAGAGGAGGGTAGAGCTTGGTGGGGGCCTGGAGACTCACCTGGTGAGGCTCCTGTGGTGCTGCTCTAGGCTTTTGTGAAGCTTTCCTGGGGTGTTTGTGAAAGCTGGGTCCTCAAGCAGGTGCTTTTTAGGTGAAATGTGCCCATCTCTTGGGTTTGCTGAGTTTGGGGCTGGTCAGGTATGGAGGGGCTCCTTGCCTTCCTGGGCAGGTGTGATGGGGCTCCTTGCCTTCCTGGTCAGGTATGGAGGGGCTCCTTGCCTTCCTGGGCAGGTGTGATGGGATGTGGGAGCCATGTCTTGCTCTCCATGATGTTCATCTGTTCTGATGTTACAGCTTTGGCACCATCAAGTCACAAAATTCCAGATGCTACAGAGAGCAGGGAGGCACAGTTCTGCATTGCTGCCCCAGGTACCACCCAGCACAAGTCCCTGCTGGTGAAACCCTCTCGTGGGGCAGGAGAGGGGCAGTTGAACACCGTGTGAGTTGAGAAACTGAATCCCAAGAGGGATGAGGAAGGGGCTCGTGGGGAGGGCAGATTGACAGCTCTGGCTTCCAGAGCCCTTCCCTTTGTCAGCAGCATTGGTACTGAGCTGTCAGATGTGCTTCTGAAATGTGTGTCCTGGGAGTTTAATATTTAATAGATGCTCTATTTAGAAAACTGGTAGAAGGTGGCAAAGGGCAGGTGAGATGAGAGGTGACCTCCTTCTGGGTTGCCCCTTCTGCCTTGCCTTGACATGATTTGGGGGTGCAGTGAACAAACTGCAGTGAAACATGGTGTTTCAGCTGGTCCCTGGCAGGATATCTGAGGGGAAAATGGGGGGCACAGGCTGGTTTCCTGACCCCCTGCTGCCCTGGGCTCAGCTGTGCATGGGGGATGTGCAGAACATCAGTAGGTCTGCTTGAAGAATTTTGGCTTCTCTGGGTATTGTGGGTGTTCCTGCCTAATGTGGCTGTACATGTTCTGGGCTGATTTCCTTCTGTTGCATTTCCCAGCTACGTGGCTTCTTAAATTTGTTTTTACTTACGTCTGTTTTCCTCCCCTTCCCTTCCAAATGGTGATGATTTGCAAATTGGCATCACTGGGTGTTTTTATGTAGCTGGGAAGGAGCTGCTTTAGCGTGGGTGGGACGTTCCCAGCTGTGGTGGGTGCAGGCTCAAACCCTGTGTCTTTACATCCAGCAATTGTTTTGGTTGAAATAACCTGGTGTGCCTGTGGACAGGGAGGTGGAGGAAGGCTGTTCCAGGCTGCAGGAATTCTGCTGACAGAAAATCCCAAGACTGAGTTTAAGTGGCTTCCTTGGGTGGCACTGAAATCATCTTCTCACTGAAGCTTCTGGCTATTGCTTTTGATTGATGCCACTCATTTGTGACCCCAGGGCTGGGGTTATATGTGTCTGTGCTCCTCTGCAGCTGCACTGGGTGCTCTAGTGCCTGAGTGCTGCTTATATATTATTATATATGACTTATTATTCCATATACGTATGGAAACAGCCTGCAGTTGTGTGAGTACTGTTTATGTGGGGTTATTGTAACTTCATGTCTTTCCTTCCTGCAGAATAGAGGGTGTTTCCCTGTATTACCAAGGTTTTGTGGGCAGGTGGAGAGACTGGAGCTACCCTGTGCCAGACACAGCTGGGTCCAGGCAGCTCCAGTGCACCCAGTGCAGCCACAGCTGAGCCCATCAGCTGTGATGGTGGCACCTCTGGGAAAACAGACCATTAAGAAGGGGTAAAAATGCTGGGCAGGCAGAGGAGCAGGGGGAAAAAAAGGATGTGAGGAACAGCCCTGTGAACACCGTGGTCACAGAAGTGAGGAGAGGAAGTGTTCCAGTCACTGGAGCAGCCTGTGGAAAGGAGCAAGGTGGACAAGCATGAGGAGGCAGGAGCAGCAACAGGAGCTGTGATGGGCTGACCATGGAGCTGTGCCCCATCCTGCTGTGCAGGGCAGGAGGTAGAGGCAGGGATGAAGGAGGGAACCTGAGCCTGGGGAGAAGGGCACTGGGTAGGGGAAGGCATTTTGTATTGGCTTTGTTACCATGATGTGGGACAAGTTGAGATTCAATTCAGGACTGACTGTTCCTCTTGCCTGCCTTTTTCAGCTGAATGTCTTCTGAGCATCGTGCAGATCCAGAGACAACCTGAATCCCTTTGCTTTCCATCAACAGGGATGTTTAAGCAAGTCATTTCTCCATGTTTCTGTTGAACCTGAGTACCTGTAACAACATCATGGCCCTCTGTGGCAGTGAAGCAGCACGTGCTCTTACTCCCTATCATGAGGTGTCAGTATTTGCTAGGCTGAGTGAAGAGATCCAACATAGGAATGCATCTCAACAGACCCAGGGAAGGGCCACAGAAGGTGGGTGCAGCAAATGTACTTCAGAGGGAGGATCATCCCCTTACAAGCTCATGGATATCCTTGCTGGTGTCAGAGTTAGGAACCTCCTCCCTGTCTTTGGGGAACAGAACAGTGCACAGCCCTGTACTCAAAGTACACAATAGGTCTTGGGTCCATCCAGATGTTTCTTCTGCCTGTCTCTGCTGTGTAGGAGGTGCTGCCTTGCTTCAGCTAGGGCTGCACTGCTGGCAGCTCTGAAGCAGAAGAGGATGTGGCTGTGGCTGAGCAGAACATCTCTGCTCGAGGGTGCCCTTTTTCAGATGTTAGATGTGCTCATTAGAGGGCAGCAGAATAACTCTCCCTTCTTCTAGGTCAGTTCTGTGGGTTTGAATGATGTTTTTTCTGCTCTGCAGGACACAGGAGATGATGTTCCAGTTCCTCCTTCAGTGCAGCATGTGCATAAAACAGCAATGCTCATATGAGAACGTCACCCAGTATAAAGAAACATGGAGCATTATGGTAAAAGCTGCTTGAAGGCTCCAGGGTATTGTAGGCTCAGCAAGGTGGAGCTTCTCTAAGATCAACCCACCAGCACCTTATGTGGAAAAGCAGCCAAAGGAGTGTGTCACAGCTAGCTTGTTTTCTGCTCAGCCTGATTTTTATTTGACCTGTATGCCCATACACATCTTTAGATTTCTTTGCTCTCCCCCAGCTGCTGCTGCCACCTATTTCTGCCTGAGAAAAATGCTAAACAGCCAGATTTGCTCCATCTGAGAGTAATCTTTAAATGGGATTTGATGGTACATGGTGCCCCCCCCCCCAACTTGTAATATAAATACTATAAATAATTGTGCCTTAGTCTTTAAAGGCTAAGTGAGGCTGGGATTTGGAGCCCAACATCCCAATACTCAAATATATCATTTATTATGTAACATAACATTCATAGAGGAAGGCTGTAGTGCTGTTTGACTTTGCAGTTAGTGTGTTGCTGGCTGCAGAAAGCCCTGGGTACAAGTCCTGGCTAGGAGTGAGCATCTTCAGTGCACCTCTTATGATCAACCTTTGCATGCTGTTGACCTCTCTGGGGGATGGAATAGCAGGAAAACTGGATTTTTTCAGTTCTAACAGCATCAGCCATTGGTTTCCAACAGGTGGCTGATGTTGCAATTGGAAGTAAAACTTCCTTAACTAGTCTGGCTATTGCTTTTGATTCATGCCACTCATTTGTGACCCCAGGGCTGGGGTTATGTGTGTGTGCTCCTCTGCAGCTGCACTGGGTGCTTCAGTGCCTGTACCTGAGTGCTGCTTATTTATGGAATTTGATGGAATATAGACTTTCCCTGTATTCATCTGTTCATAAATTGATATTTTAAGATAATAGGTTTTGTTTCTTGAGAACCTTTGCTGAACCTTCCTCTTCCCAAAGCTGAGCATGTGGGAGGGTTGGGGAGGGGAGACACAACACCTTTTTCCCAGAGTGTGTTGGGTGTTCTCACACTGCACCCTGCACATTTCTTTTATCTCCCTTTTCCTTACACACGTCCACCCTAAGGGGCATGGAGCTGCAGGCTCCTCAGGATTTGGAAGGTGCTGTGTTCTCCTCAAATGGGGCTCTAGCACAGCAGGGATGCTCTTGGCTGCTTCTTTCTGCCCTGCATTATTTCCTTAGGGAGGCAGTATCCAAGCCCACAGACCTCTGAAGGTGGAATAGCCTTCTGGATACTGGCAAGTGTTGTCCCTGGCACAGCAACTTGGATCAGTCCCACCTCCTGGAGAAGTCCAGATGGTGCTTTGCCCTCATGGTTTGGGATCTGCTGGGAAGCTGGCACTTCTACATGGCTTGGTCCTGACACCTCAGTGAAGGCAGGACTAATGGGAAGGTCCTCCTGAGGAAAGGGAAGCCAAACAAAGCCTAGAAGAATGTGCAAAATGACTCACAGCACTTGGCAGCTCTTGGGCCATTAGGTAAAAGTTAATATCCTGTCGAAAGGGTAAAGGGGATGAAACTCAGCCTTGCACTGAGTGATGAGTCTGTAGGTGCAGGATGTGTGGATCTAAACCCATATTGGGTCCATATTAGGAGATGAGCAGGCACAGGGCTCATGCCAGCAGCCCTCCCTGCCAGAGGAACGTGCCAGCATCTCCCATGCACTGTGGGAAGATCTCCTGCTGGCCTGGGCCCTCCTTTCACAGGCAGAGCCTCCCAGGACCTCATAAGATGTTGTGTTGGGGATGTGGGTCTTCTCAGTGGGTGTATTTTGGGCATGGTGAGCCTAAGTGTTGCAAGGCTGCCACTTGGGAAGGGGGATGTGGGGTTTTTGGACTGAGGAGCTGTGCCAGGGGTTCCCTGTGAGCCTGGGGAAACTGAGGCACAGAGAGGGGAGGGACAGGCAGGTCTCAGGGCTCTCTGATTTGGTGATCCAGTCCCAGACCTGCGAAGGTGGAGGCAGTGCCAAATGCCTGGCAGGTTCTGAAAGCTGCCATCAGGGAGCATCATCCCTGGTTTGGTCCTTCCCTGCCCCACGTTACCTCTTGCAGTGACCTGGGTGCTGATGCTGCTCTCAGCACAGCACAGGGTGGCTGGGGCTGTGGTGCTAAGGCAGGCAGGGGGTAAATGCTGTGCAGCAGGGTGTGCTGCTTTCTGAGGCTGCTGCTTGTCTGCCTGTGCTGCTGGCAGGGGTGCAGAGAGAGAGCAGGAGGTGCAGACTGGTCATCCTGCTGATTTTTGTTTCAGGTTTCGCTGACTTTAACATCAGTTCCACCAGGAGAATGTTGCTCCAGGTTGGGTGAGTGACCCTGCCCTGCAAGTTTCAAGTTTAAAAAAAAGGAGGAAGAAAAAAGATCAAGAAAAACATAACTTCTGCCTCTCCCAAAGGGGGCCAGATCTGTTTTAAAGACTCCCATCTTCATGGAAGTCAGGCAGATAGGTATATTGGAGTCTTGTTTGTTTGATGAAAGGAAGTTATCTTGTGTGAGAATCATTGGGGGAAAGAAGAAGGGTCCCTGACAGAGTGGTCAAGTTCAGCTTTGGCAGGAGATGAGGAAAGCCACAGGAGGTCTGTAGGGAGGTGATGATCACAGTGGTCTTGGTAAAGCTGCAGAATGGTGCCTGTGTGTCCCCTGGAGCAGGGAGGAGGTTGTAGGGCAGTCTGGGGGTGAAGATGCTGTGGGAGTGTTGCGTAAGATGGCAGAGCTGGTGATCATATTAGTGCCCCAGGGCTTTTGGGAGCTTTAAGTTGGTCACTGAAGCAGAAGAGCAGTTGAGGCAGCACTAAAGCTGCAGCCACCAGAAATATCAGAGGCTGGAAGAGGGGGTGAAGCAGTGTTTGGACCAGTTCCACTTATGGGGCAGCCTGTGCACCCGTGGAGGAGGGACTTAGGGTGCTTGGGCACATCCTGGAATGAGTGTTTCTATGGGTTAGGCTTGTTGTCATCAACACCAGCACCACCACCATGGAAAGGAGAAGATAGTTCAGGGTCAGATTTGGATGCCAGGGTTAGTAGGGCTTTTTCAAGGTTAAAGGGCTGGGTTGGTCATAGAGTCCTAATAACAGACACTGGGTCACCTTTGTCTCTGCTTTAGGGGCTTCTGCTTGGCTTCTCCAGTCTTGATCTTGTGGTGAAGTGTTTGCCACAATGGCAGGCAGTTTTAGAGGGCTGCAAAGAAAAAAGTGAGTGTTTTTCTGGTGTGCACATCACTTGCCAGCCCTTTGAGCTGGGAGAGCTGATGCCAGGGTACCTGGGTGTGCAGCAGGTAGGTTCTTGAGGTTGGGATGGAGTTATTTTCCACCAGTGTAGATTTCATGCCTTCTTCTTCTCCAGGTGATTATTTGTCCAGCTCCATTCTTCAAATTCTTTCCAGTTTTGAAATCTGCTATCTATGAGCTCCAGAAAAAGGGAACAGTGGACAGGGAGGCTCTGGCAACCTGATGGTCCTGAGGGTCCCACCCCAGGTAGGCAAAGCTGAGCAGTGAGTTGGGGGCTGGAGGTCAAATAAATGCCTGTTGCAAAGCATTTGGGAGGCTTTCCTGGGTGTTCTCACCCTCCTTCCTGCTTTATATTTATGTTAGTGTTGCAGTCCTCTGTGTGTGCAGTAGTTTATGAAGCCACTTATAATGCAAGTGGTGTTGGAACTGACTGATCAGAATGTGACTGGGATCCAGCTAATAATTCTTAGATTATGTAAATACAGAAAGCCTGCTGGCTTTATACAGGCTGAGTTGTTGAGCTCTTTTCCATGTCTCAATCTAAAATTATCTTGTGTATGCTGGCTAAGCAGGCCATTGGGTAAAATAAATTCATATGATTACATCCAATGTGTGGCTGTTCAGTGGTAGAAGATCCAGTTGGACTTTCTGTTCCCTTGGTGCTCCCAAACTGTTAGGTGTTTGGGTTTCCTGGTGGTGTAGGGGTTCTGGCAGCTGCAGATGGTGGGATTAACTCCTTGACGTATGGTTGTGCAAACAGATAGGGCAGCGTGGGGAGGGGGAGCACCCAACACTAATCTGCCACAAAGACTTCAAAATTAAGGGCAAGCTCTGACATGTGATTACTTTTTTCATTTCCCTGTCAAGGCGTGGAGTGTTGGGAGTGGGGAACCCACAGCACAGGGAGCCTGAGACCAGGCATGTTAAAGAATCCAAGGAAATCTGCCAGGAAAGGAGAATTAATCAACGGTTAAAATAACCTAGTGGAAATTTTGCTGTGGTCCTGACGAGCTCTGAGCAACATGCAGAGTCATTACTTCATGAAAACTCTGACCAGAGCAGTAAGAAAGCTCCTCTAGGAACTCTGCTCCCACTTCTCTTTCCATCATAGCCTGGGTACCCATGGCTGGGGATGTGCAGGAGGTGATGCCAAGCACACATGCCCATCTCAGGGGGAAAAGCCATGAGCCAGCCTGGCTAGGTGAGCTTCTGGCAGTGTCTGCAGTCAGGTGCAGTCATTTGGAGTGGTTTGGTTGGTAGAGAAGTTGAACATCATTGCTGCTCAGGGGATCAGAGATTAAAGGGGTCAGATCTCTTTTGCCTGGGAAAGATGAGTGTCTAAGAGAAGAGGAGCTGATGTTTAGCAAAATGTGATTGCCACAAAGGTGAGGGGAGATCAGGCTGGTTCCCAGCCTCTTCCAGTGAGATGGGTGGAAGGAATCAAATTAAACTAGAAGGTGCTGGGTTCAGGGTGGGTGAAGATCCCTCAGGAAAATGGCAGTTAAGTTACAGGGCTCCTTGCACGTGGGTGTTGTGAATTTCTGGCACATGCATGGGCTTCAAAGCAACTGGTCAGATCCCCAAAATAGAAGTGCAGTGGGGGTACTAAATGCACTCTCTCTGTATTTGGGCATTCATTGCTGGCCCTGGTGGACATGTGGTCTGGGCTTGCAGGGAGCTTTGGTCAGGCCTGGTGTGTTCTTAGCCTGGTGGTGTTATTTACTAGTGGTAAAGCTGGACACTCAAGTCCTGAAAGGGTCTCTGTTAAAGCTCTACAAGGTTTTTGTGTGTAGGCTCTGCTGGTGGTTGGCAGGAGCATTGCTGGCTCTGAGCAGAGGGGAAGGCAAAGAGGGGCTGGCCATGGCTGCTGGGCTGGCTGCTTCTCTTGTGCATGTCATGGCATGAGCTTTCTGTTGCATCTGCAGCCCTGGCATGCACTTGCAGATGATGTTGTATCTCCTGATTTGTGCAGATGCTTGCAGCAGGTCTACTGCATCCCTTGGTTTGTACCCCAGAGGGGCCTCTGGTGAAGTGAAGCACGTGGGCTGCTAACCTTGAATTACCTGAATGCCAACCAGTCATGTCTGCCACTCTCTGGGGAGCCTTCCAAAGATGAGGTATCCAAATGAAAACCACCAGAAGGACAGAGGCAGTAGCTGGAGGGATGTTGGAGGCTCTCCCTGTGCTCACCCGTCCTGCCCGCTGGGCTGTGCACACAGCAGGGATGTCTGTCCTTGCAGCAGGAA
>NW_009951968.1:102759-110229 GCF_000747805.2 Chaetura pelagica | reverse complement strand
CAGGAATTGGCTCCTCAGCAGCCCTTCCCACCCTCTGTGTGCTGGGAAGAGCCTGCAGGGATGCTGGGTGTTCCCTCCAAGCCCCACTTTCAGTGGTTTTCCTTGGTCTTCCAAAGCTACAGACACCCACAGCTGGGGCTGGGGGCACAGCTAAGCAGTGCCAAGGTGGATTTGTTCTGGGTTCTGTCCTGAGCCCTGTCCCAAACACACTCATGCAGTAGTTCTGCTACTTGAGCATAAAGTTGTCACTGTATTTCTAGTGCAGTTTAAAATCTGAAATGCAAGTGTTAAAAATCTGACCTTGCCTTTTAATACCAATCTATGGCAGACCTGCTGGAATCCAGAGGAGCTTCATCACGTATTTCAAGGGTCTGAGTTGGGCTTTGGGCTTTTTTCATCCCACCTGCCTGTAGCAGAATATTGCTCAATCTTCCCAGGCTGTTCTGCAGTCATTAGTCTCAACTTTATTCTCTCCTGCCCTTCCTGCTTGCCTCCAAATCTGTCATGTAATGCATTGGTGAGGGGAAAAAGAAGAGGGAAAGAAATGAATGCACTGCAAGGGGCAAGAGTTTGCTGGCAGTGCTATCTCAGGTGAAGTACAGAAAATAGAACACAGAGCCTTTCTGTAAGATACCAGGCATCTGCTTCATGTTTTCCAGACAAAAGCTGCACACCCTGACTTGAAGCAAGAAACAAGGTCTTTGGCCAAGCCTGGAAACATCAGCTGCTGTAGCAATGGGGGAGGAGAGATTGCAGTTGAACAAGCAGAAAGGACAAGAATATAGTAGACAATAGAAATGCTGACACTATTGGTCTGGAAAAAGGGTAACCTGAGCCCAGGTGTCTGGGAAGCAACTGTTGGGAGACTGGGTGGGAAGCAGAGGATTAACCAGCACAGCACTGAAAGGCAAAACTCATCACCTGAAACCATCTACCCAAAAGAATGTTAGGTGGGGCAAGCCTTTTTCTTCCTCATTGTTGTTTAGTCTCACCCAGGACCAGGTGCTTTCCTTGGAAGAGGCTTGAACCTTCTTCCTGCCCCCTTCTCCCAGCAAAGGTTCACCTCTCAGCATGGCCCTTCCTGGGGTCTGTTTTCCTCTCCTGGGGTCTGTTTTCCTCTCCTGGGGTCTATTTTCCTCTCCTGGGCTTAGGCATGTGATCAGAGGAAGCCAGAGCAGCTTGTTCAGTGCTTCAGAGAGAGCTCAGAGGTGAGTTGTCCCCTAGGAAGCCTTGACCTAGGAAGCACAAGCCTCCTGCTGTGTCCCCCCTTCTTCCCCAGCCATCCCAGCTGTGGGAGCTGCTGCCAGGACAAGATTTCCACCCTAGGACAAGTGGCAGGATTTTTGCAGCAGTTCAGGGCTGGTTAAACACAGTGGCCACCTCGTTGGGGTGACAGGGTGTGACAAGGAAACCTTCAGTTCCTCTGTGCCTGTGCCCTTGCTCCCAGCTAGCTCAATGGATCATAAACTCCCAGTGCTGATGGGGTTCTGTGGGACTGGATTTCAGCCCACCCCACAGAGGTTTGGAAGGAGTTTGGAAGGCTACCTGACACAGTAGCAGTCCCCAGGGTCAGTCAGTGAACTGCACCTCTGATGCCTGGTCTTGCATGCTGCAAAGGCCTGGATTGTGTGGTCTTCTGCCCAGACCCTCCTCCTCTCCTGACACCAGCAGACTCAAGCTTTTCATCCTCTCTTGTGCTTCTCATTCTGTTTTCTTCTGTTCACTGGCTTAGTCCAAAATTCAAGCTGTGTCTGTTTGTTCCTTGTAAAATTCCCTCACGTTGGGGACCAGTTATGAGCTGGGGACCAGTTATGAGCTGGGGACCAGTTATGAGTTGGCTATTTGCAAACACTCCACACGTGAGCCCATCTCAGTCAAGCACCAAGGTGGACCTTGGTGGGAGTCACCCAATGTTTTGCATATCTGCTGTGGGGTTTTTTTTTCTTGCCTCATCAACTTGGATAATCCTGCTTTTCTCTTTCCTGAGGGACTTGTGAGGGGAAGTTTGGTGTCTGGAGAAGGTCAGCAAGAAACGAGGAGGTTGGAGGTCCAGCTGAGGTGTTGATGTGCCAGAAGGAAGGAGGCTGTGGCTGTAGCAGCAGGTGCTTGAATCTCATGTAACTGTGAAACCTTTGCAGGTGAGACCCTCACCAGCACACAGTAGGGCTGCATCTTCTGCAGGAGAGCACATCTTGGGCTGCCTGCTTTCTTCATGTCAGCTGCTCTCCAAGAGCCAGTGCAGGCACTTTCTCCCTTGGTGTGCTTGCACCAACAGCTTCCTGGCACAGCCTTGAGCTTGTGGTCTTGTGTTTTATAGTGTTGGTGGCCTGATCTCACACCAACATCTCCCTTCTAGGTATTGAATCAGAGGTATTCACATCCCAGTGGCCCTAGAGAGTGAGGAGGAAAGGAAGAGGGTGCTGTGGGGATGGTGGGAAGCTCATTCATTGGGCAGTTATGGGACTGTAGGAGGAGAGGAAAGGCACTTGTGCCATGACAGAGTGGAACTGTTTTGCTGTTACTCAAGTAGTCCTTGGGAAAGAAGCAAGGGAGGAGGTCCAGGAGCAGTGTTCATCATAGCTGTTGAACAGACAGATGTGGGACATGTGGTCACCCCAAAAGCTCTTCATTCAGAGCATGCAGCCAGGTTTCCCTTTTAGGAGTCTTCTGCTCCCCCCCTTAGCTCCTCCTGTCTGACAACAGGACTCAAATCTGAGGGTAGTGTTGGAGTCTGGCTGGAAAATCAAACCATGGTGTCATGCCAGGTCCTGCCTCTGGTTGCCTTCCTTCTGCCATGCCACATGTTGCTTTATTTCCTGGTGGAGCTGGGGCAGATGCCTTTTAGCTGTTTGTTCTTCTAATGAGGTCCCCAGGAACAGGCAGAACCCAGCTGAGAAAGCTGTTGCTGGAAACATGAAGGGAGAAAGTGAAACTGGGGAGGAAGGAAGATTCTTCAGGGTGTTGATGATGCTGGTGTCAAAGCAGGTAAAAAACCTGCTAGTTTGATGTTGATCCCTGGTCTGTTTCTGAAGCCACTTCTGTTTTGTACTTCCAGGCTGTTACCAGGCTAGGAGTTGGTGCTGGGATGTTTGATCAGGAAATTTGTTTCTTCCCTTCCTTGTCTGATGGCAAAAATTCTGCACTTGTGTGGTTCCTGTGGGTGGGGAAGCTCTGCCTGCTGGGGTGGGCCAGCCCAACCACTGGGCACTGAGCTGGGTCACCTGCCCTTGGCCATGCTCTCAGCCTTTTCAAGGAGCATCTTTAGTGCTTGGTTTGAGCAAAGCCAGTAGAAGCTTGAAATCAAGATGTATTTCAGCTCAGCCTCACTGCTTCTGCTGTCCCAAAGGACCAACAGGGCTTTCACATCTGGGCTCCTGGGCAGCATGTGAAGAGGAGAGGACCACACTCTGCCTTGGAAAGATTCACCTTGTGTGGTGCCAGTTCACCTGATCTGTTTAGGCACAAGGTAGCAGCATTCCCAGACTGTGGTCCTTCATCCCTTTGTTATGGTTTGTTGTTTTTTTTTAACCTGAGTTTAACTGATCATTGATGATTTTCTGATCTGGGCTCTTTGAAAGAAACTCGAAAGCAAAAAAACTTCCACTCTGAACTCTGAAATGGTACTTAACTTCCCAGCATCCTGCCCACTGCTGGAATTGCCAGGTTAGATCTCCAGGCCAGAGGCATGAAGGAATGATTTCCAGGTTTCCCTTGTTTCCTAGGGCTGGATCAGTGCTGTCACTGCTGAACTGTGATGAGATCTTCCCTCCCTTCCCACGTAGCTTGGCATATGAGCAGGTGAAAAGCTGGGGAATGTAGCAGTACTTTCCTCAAAATGCTTAGCTGGGCATTTAAAACTTCCAGTGCCTAAAAACTATAGTGAAAGACAAACCAGTGAGCTGAAGTAGGAGGCTGTAGATGCCAAATCCTTTGAGCCTCCCTGTTCCTCCAGCCCTGAGAGGTTCTGCCCTTGTTTGTGATCCAGTCTGGAGGACCTGGAGTGCTCATTCATGTAGTAAAGACAACAGCTGGCCTAGAGATGTGTTGCTACTCATCATTTTTAACTTCTGTCTAAATTGGATTATGGGTGCTTTAGGCTGAGGTTGGAAAGCTCAGTGCATCTGTCTCAACCAACCTGGCACTGCTGAAGAAGAGGCCACCTGCTTCCAACCATGTGCCTGATGTTTGACTTCGTTTGCTTCAAGCTCTCTCTCTGAACTGGCAGAAAACCAATCCAGGTTGGAAGGGAGGGAGGTTTTCCTGCTGGAGGTGCACACCTGAGCTGGGCAGGTGGTGGGGGAGGTAAGGTAGAGGGTAAGCCAACCTGAGCCCTGGTGTGCCTGCACCTGGGGCTGCCTGCTGCTGTGTGTTCTGTGGTGTCCATCCTGCTGCACGTGGCACATTGATCTTTCCAGAGGAAACAGCCCTGACTCTTGTGTCATGAGCAGAGAAGTCAATTACAATGGATTTTTTTTTCCCCTCTAGTTCCATTAGTGAGGAGCAATCCAATATTGCATCCAATGTTCCCTGGAGCAGGTCAGCACCTCCCTGACCTCCTCCCTGCTCCTCTAACCAGCCCTGAGCATCCTGCCAGCACCACAGCAGAGTCTGAAGTGTGCATTCAGGACTCCCCTCTCCTTCACAGACAGGGCTGGAAAGTGCAATTAGCTCACTTCTAATTGCTTTTCAAGGGAGTGGTTCTGATCTGTGAGGTGAAGCCCAGCCCCTCGTGCAGAAGAAGCTGTGCTGCTGGATGGTTGGCTGAGGGGTGGGTGCAATCCCTTTAGCAGCAGGTGGGCTGTTGGCACCTTGGAGTGCTGTGCTGGGAGCAGTGCCTGTACAGGCACGTAGTGGAAGAAGCTGCTGGTCTGCCAAGAAAGCTGATTTACAGAATGGAAAGTCTATTCAGTTAAGTCCAGGCTCCTTCCCTGGTGCCTGGTCCAGCAGAGGCTGAGGGCTGCATCCCTGAGGTGTGGCTTTTTGTCTGTTGCCTGACACGTTTGTCTGGAATATGCCTTTTTGTGGCATCCCAGCTGGATTCTAGATGCTGAAGCATTGTTTCTGCTTAATGGGAGGTCATTGGGGGTGGGAGAGCAGAGGAGTGACAGTTCAGCTTCCTTGTCACACCTCTGCCACTGCCCTCTGACTGAGCCTGAGGGCATCCAGCTCTCTGGTCCATGGTGGCAAGATGGTCCTTTCTACTGGTGGAGCATCCCTTCTGCTCTCTGGGAACAATACTTGTGTGGATCCTCAAGACTTTAAATGTGCTTCTTTTGTGCCCTTGTATTTCTAGACACTTGTCAAGCAGGGAGATGCTTGACCTGCTTAGGTCAAGTCCTTGTCACCATTGGAATGGTGGCCACCACAGGGAATGGTGGGATGCAGAGATCAGGCTTGGAGCCACCAGGCTAAGAACACAAATGGTCCTCCTGCCTTCCTGGAAGCACCAGGAGGGCTTTCTGTGTGCTGCTGGTTTGCTGTGGCATCAATTGCTTGGCAGCCCTGCTTTGTTTGGAAGACAAACCTCACTGTACAGTGAATGGTGCCCTGTGGATGGCCAGCATCCCTGATTGCCCTTGTTTCTGCCCCTTCCCTAGCTGTTCCTGCTTTTCTCCCTTTCCTCTTTGTGCAAGGGCTTCTAAGATTCTATGATCCTTATCTTCCTGCCATTTGAACCCAACGTTCCATGTCAATTCTGACATTCTTCTCCTGACCCTCATAGCTCAGTGGTTCTCCCTCCTTCCCTGTGAAGGCACCTGTGATGGGAGCTGTTCCCTCCACTCCCTGCACGCTGCTGGAACTTGTGCACAGGTCCCACTTGGTGCTGTTGGTGTGACACTTTTGGTTTTACCCTGACATTACACACCTGCACTGCCTGCTCAGTTCAGTTTGTTGCTGACGTAGCTGTATTATTGCCTGGAAATTTAATTAAGTATTGATCACAGTGCACTCAGCTCTCCAATTAGTTAATATATTAATTATGTGTAATTACGTCATCCCAGTGATGTTTGTCTCCTGCTGGCTTGAGCAGCCTTGTGTGTCTGTGTGGAAAGACCTTGGAGTGGTGTCTGTTTGCTTTCAGGTTGCCTTTCAGCAGCTGGAGGTCCCTTGGCCAGGGCTGGGCTGGGCAGAGCTGTTTGGCTGGTACCATTGCCTGTTCCTGCTCATTCTCCTCTGCTTGTCAGACATTTCCTGGAGAAGCTGGAAGCTCAGGGGTTCCTACTAACCTGGTCTCCTCCTGTGACACTTGAGTACCCAGTCTCAGCCAAAGTACAGGGTCTGACCAAACCTCCAAGAGGTATTTTCAAGTGCTGAGGTCGTTTTGCCCTAAAATAGAGTGATGGGATTGTAGGGTTGAAGACCATGGTAACCTGTGATCCATCCTACTCTGCATGGAGTGACTGGAGCTGTGACTTGTGGGACCTGAACGTTGGGAGGACATTTAGACTCAAAGCTTGAAAACAACCATAAAAGGAAACCAAGCTGATGTGCTGCTTGGAGAAGGGGGAGAAGCTCTGTCATCAGAAATACCAGTCATGAAATGGTTTGCTGTGGTGTTCTCCCTGTTTGGACAAGTTGCAGGCTGGTGTCAGGTCATGTTGCCCACATTGTGCTGCCTCTGCTTTTGAAGGTGGTTCCCAGTTCACCCTTTGTGAAACACACAACTTGGTCATTTTTTTTCCCCCTAGTTGTTATAGATACGAACAACTCTCTCCATGTTTTATAGTTGTTGTAGATATTAACAACTAGTTAACTAGTTGTTGTAGATATTAACAACTCTCTCCATGCATCTGATGGAGGGGCCCTGCAGGATTTCTGGAGATTGTGGGACAGTCTTAGAGCTGTTTTTCCTTTATAGACCTGTTCCTAATTTGCATTTTCAGATTAAAAGCTACATAAAAATCCACTTGTATCCCTGACCTGTTTGGGACCAAGAGCCAAAGAAAACTGGGGGGAAAAAAAAAGCCCTTTTAAATACCTTTCATTTTGCAACATCACGATTTTTGTGAACAAACCAAAAAGCATCCAAGCAAAAGAATTTTGACAGTTTTGTAACCTCTGTGACTTCCCCCAGGAAGGGGGTGGCAGGGAAGGGACAGAGCAGGATTTTTGGCCTGAGCCAGGATCTTGAGCTGAGTGTTATTGGAGAAACAACAGGGAATGAGGAAACCTCAGTGCTTCTAACAACAAATGTATTACCTGGGGAAGTTGTGGGGGGGGGGGGGACAGGTAGAGCTCTGCACCTACACCTGGGAGTGTCTGCTGTGATCCCTGAGGAACAGAACACAACCCCACAGCTTGTTCTGGGTGTCACCTCACACACCCTTCTGCACATGGCTGGTCTGCTGCCAGTGCTGCAGTGGCACCTGGCAGTGACATATCTGCCTGTCTGCCTCTCTGTGCTTTTGCAGTTCCTTTCAGAAGCTTTTTTATTTCCCCTCTCTTGTCTATTATCTGCCCTCTCTCTTT